>NC_052961.1:3523153-3676938 GCF_013358895.1 Oreochromis aureus
ACCTCCAGAGGGGGCGTGAAGCACAGCAATCTACGCCTGTTGAGACGCGCTCCTAGAAGTGACAATGTGACTACGATCCGGATGGCACTGCTCAACACCAGGTCATTAATGAACAAGTCCTTAATCCTAAATGACTTTTTAATCTCGTCAAGGCGAGATTTCTTGTTCCCAGGACCTCGGGTAGACTGGTGGAGGACCTCAGGTAGAGGTGGGAGGAAGTTTAGGAAGTCTCGTTTCACAGTACGATCCTATTCTTATTATTGGTGATTTTAATATTCATGTTTGTTGTGAGGACGACCCACTGGTTAAGGACTTTCTTACCCTTATTGACTCTTTTAATCTTACACAGTGGGTAAGTGGACCAATATTGTCATATGGTCTGGACGTGCACATTACGGATATAAGCGACACTTCCCAGTCATGTTTGATATTGAACTTTGTAATGTGGAATTGAATTGTGCGGGGCCCCTGTGCCAAGTGCGCTTGATTAATCCTGAGACTATCACCAGCTTCTCTGTGGCCTTTACTAACTCTAATTATTATAAAACCTACTGTAATTCAGCTATATCGGTTGATGAATTTTCTAACTCCTTTATTTCAACATGCTCCTCGATGTTAAACACTGTGGCTCCATTAAGGGCTAAACGCTTCCAGCCCACTTACCAACCATGGCTGAATGAATCCACTCGCGCTCTCAGGCGTGAATGTCGCCGAGCCCAGAGGAAATGGAAAAAAGACAAACTTCAGGTGTCCCTGGAAATCCTGCATAACTGCCGATCAAAATATCAGAAGACTGTCAAAACTGCTAAAGCTTCCTTCCTGACAGAACTTATTACTAACAACAGTCACAAGCCCCACGCTCTGTTTAAATCTTTAATTCAGTTATTAATCCCTGCTCTACCACTCAGAGGGATGCCTCCCTGGCTCTGTGAATAAATCTTACATTACTTTATAGATAAAATTTCAGCACCTAGGGCACCATATCTACCGGCAGTTAACCAAACCCCATTTTCTGAATTTTTTGGCTTTCTCCAGGTTTGTAATTTTGTTCATTCCAAAATTTCACAATCTGGAGAAACAGCTATATATGTCATGGCTGCAGTGGCAGGCCGTGTGGAGGTGAGATAAGGACCCAAAATTTAGGCAATGGCTGAGATGTAAGTGAGCTTTCATTGAAGGAGAGTAACATACAACCAAAAGTGAGGGTGGTGAGAAACAGAACTAAGAAATACTCTAAAACTGGGAAAACTAAGAACTAAATAACAACTTGAACACGAGAGGACAGAGAGCGGCAGTAACACGAAAAATGACCAGCAGGGAGAACAGCATGAAAGGACACAGACAGACCAGTAACAAGCAGGAGAAAACACAGGAGCAATCAGGGAATGAGAAACAGGAGGGAGACACAGCTGGGGTAAATTATACAACAATAATAAAATGAATAAAACAAGAAACAATCTGTAAAAGATGCAGACTAGACACTGAGAGACAGATTGAAAGAATATGACACATGGAACAAAAGGAAGACAGTGACTCAAACTAGAAACCAGAACAACAAATAACATCAAGAGAACAAAACCATGAATAACCATCAGGAAATAGAACTTAAACACAAAACACTGGGAAACATCCAGGACTGTGACGATGTGTGATGATTTGGAGACATTTCTTACTAGGCGAAAAGATAAAACTTTTATTTCTGCGTTTTATTCTTTACTATATGCTCATAGTAACAGCACATTGAGTGGTATTCATAAATGGGAGAGAAATCTTAGATCTGATTTTTTGCATAAGATTACACCGCATGTTTCCCCATTCTGTATCAAATGTCAAAAAGAAATTGGTACTTTTTTCCATTACTTTTAGGAATGCAAACTAATCAAAATATTCTGGAGTTTTATATCTCAAGAACTGAATAATATTTTTAAGAATCGGCTCCAAAGGGACGCCAGATACTTTCTTCTTGGTTTACCTTCAAAAGAATTAACTTTCACTTACTCGCAGTGTAAACTATGTGTTAAACTATTGCTGTTAGCTTGGAAATGTATTCTTATTAACTGGGTTATTAAAGATAAACCTCCCACTGTTACTTAGTGATACAGGGAATTGTTTAAAGTTATTCCTCATGACAGAGTTGCTGCTGAGGATTTGTTCCTCAGTGTTTGCCCCCCTTTGCTTACTTTTTTGCCAAATGTTCTGTCCCAACTGTTGAGAGGGGCTGGTTGTTTTTAAGGTGCCCCCAGGTAATTGGGAAGTGAGCACAAAGGATGAGAGTTCACTCTTGTGGGTTCTTTTTAAAATCTGTGGGTGAATACATGGTAAATACCTTTTTTTTCTTTTCCTTGTAGATTTTCCCCCTCTCTCGTCCTTTCCCCATATGTGTAACTGTAAATGTATGCATGACTTTAAATGTATGTGATTCTCTTTGGGTTTTTGTTTGTTTGTTTTGTTATGTTTTTGTGTTTGTGCTGATAATGAATAAAAACTGTTGAATCATAAAGTCAAATTAAGTTTGTAATGAATGAAATGTCTGCTGAAGGTGATGGAAGGTCACAGTTTAATATGTCCATTAATCTGCTATCCTTAGCATAGAGAAGCAGCGTGCCAAAGCAGGTCATTGTGAGATGAATTATCGCCTAAAGCTCTACTAAAAGTGATGCTGAAATTAGTCCTGTACAGTAATTTAAGTTCTTTTTTTGTATTTGTTCTCTGTATTTATTTATTTGTGTATTTTGGGGAACTTTCTTTGTCTCACTATATATGTAAACACAAAAATTGATAACGTATCAAAAATAATGATAGAATAAATAGTTTTAAAATGTTTTTCTGGATATTTTGTTAACTCCATTTACATTTAGAGAATTTTCACATACTTCACTGAAAAGGTATGCGCAACACTGTCTAGACCTCTTCGCCCTCCTCTGTTCCTCCCCTCCTGACCCGCATCCTGTGTAAATTTTTCTAGATCTGCCACTGGTGGTTGTTAAGAGGACTCTGTCATCAGGGGTAGTCCCCCAAATTTTTATCAGTCTCTCAAGCAGCTGTTCAAGAGCCCACCTTTGTCTAGATACACATAATATCACGTTAGAACAGAGCTTCCCAAAGTGGGGGGGCAGAGTCATTGCAGGGGGAGCGCGGTATGAAAAGGGGGGAAAAAACACGCTTGGACACTGCTAGCACGGGGCTCCCACACAAATGCAAAGCAGGAGATGAAGCATCGCTGAATATGTTTCCAAACCAACTTCATTCTAAGCCAAAGACTAGAAAATATGGTGAAGCATATCTTCCCTTTGGCTTCACCTGCACAAGTGCCGAGGTAGGTCTCCCCTGCAGAATTGGTTTTCCCTTCATCGGGAGCAGCTCTGGGCTGTTCAAATCACGGACATATAGTATCCCACATTCTTAATGTCAATGATTTTTTTAACTGGATAAGTAAAGGATATATAAAAGTCACTACCAAAAACTGACTGCGGCTTACCTTGTTACAGGAATGTTGTTTGTGTCTCAAGGTGACATGATATCATTAATGAGGGATACATGTGACACGTTTCACATATTAAGGCCAGCAAGTTATTTAAAGCGGTTTAAATATGAGCAATCAGATTTTGACAATACCGGAAATCAGTTTTTGGCAGATGATCACTTTTTGGCACAATACCGGAAACCCCAGCAAAACGGTGAAAATCCGTGAAGTAGAAACCATCCGTTTATTTATATGTTATCCATAAAACCCCTCATCACACTCATAGAAACCTTTCCCACGCTATTATAAGCCCTTTCTGCACCACGGCCAGGTTTTCCGGGGTGTTAGCCTGGTACATAACAAAGTAAAACAGGAAACACACACACGCAAAGACACAGACACAGAGATGCGGGCTAAACACATAGATCTGACAATGCTAGAGGGGATACACAGAACCAAAACACAAGAATAAACAAAGACACATCAAGAAATCAAAGATTAACAATACAGAACAGAAGACACTGGGTCACAGACACAGGACCGTGACAGATCCATGCAAAAACTGTATATTTTTTCAGATAATTCTGTGGTTACAACATAACTGAAGTGTTGATTTAACAAAAGATTAAATCGCCTGGTATGCGCCAGAAAGTCTCACGGCAGAAGACTAAATCAGCATCTAACAGTGACAAGCAGGTGTTGGGAAGTTCTTCCATCAACCCTGTTTCCTTCAGTTTTCTGATGTGGTACCGAGCAATGTGGAGTTTTCTTGCGAAGTATTTTGAAGACTACTCTTGTTGGTCTTCTGTGGTTTGTCACAGTCTTAATCGATGGAGACTGATTTGTTTGTTGACAGACTGATCACTCTGTACAACAAACACAGTTAGTGTCATGGTCCGGAGTCTGTGACTCCGTGTTTATGTTTTAGTTTATTATTATTCTGTGGTTTTGTTTATTCTGGGTTTTTGTACTCTCCTTTTTCACGTTTCACGTTCCTATGTTCTGTGTCCCGCAGTCTGTGTTACGTTTGTGTGTGTTGTGTTCAGTCGGTGTGTTTCCTGTTTTATGGTTCGTGTCTCTTGTCAGTGTTTCTAGTTTCACTCCCCCTGTCTCGTTATGTCCTTTTATTCCCAGCCGTGCCTCCCTCCTGTTTCCCATTCCCTGATTGCCCTGCGTGTATTTAAGCCCTGTGTTCCCTCGTCTTCGTTGCTGGTTCGTCTGTGTTACTCCCCTCCGTCATTCTGTGTAATTCCCTGTGTATCCCTGCATCTCCGTTTCTGGTTAGTCTCTGTTAGTTTTTCCCTGTTTAGGTCATTCTTTGGTTTAGGTTCATGCCCGTTATACTCCTGTTTGTTTCACCTGTCACTTCAATAAAGCTCGCTTGCACCAGAAGCTGCCTGCATCTGGGGTCCTACTTTCCACCTCCACTTGTCTGCCATAGCAGACGTGACAGTTAACCTGCAAGGATAAAACCAACATCACAACAGAGGACAAATAATCATTCCTGGACTAAAATATTATTCAAGCATGAGTGTTTTCTATTACCTCTAGAGTTAAAATTGTTCTGTTTATCTAAAAACACAACTGTTAAAATATTAATTTATGATGCTTCTTTTTCAGTGCGTTGACTTCATTACACTCCTTGGTATCACTTGTGCTTCAACTCCTATGTCATTGCTTGGATCAACAAAATGGTGCGGCAGTGAAATTTTGTTAAAAAAAAATTGTCATGGTCCTGAATCGGTGACACAGTGTTTTGTAATATTATTGATCCTTGATTTCATTATAATTTATCTTTGCTAGTCTCTTGGCTTTTGTTTCTGTATTTCTAGTTCCACAGTATCTCCTGATTTCTAGACTTTAGGTTTCTTAATGTGCCTTCCTCTACAAGGGCCTGATATCCACTTACAAGGAGATTATACTGCTACTGTTCTATCAAAATTTTAAATGAATATCCTCATATGTGGCTCTCAATTCATTTTGGAGGCCACTGTGGTTACTGTTCCTAGAACACAGTTTGGCATCTCTCCATTGGCAGCTTGT
Organism: Oreochromis aureus; assembly: GCF_013358895.1. Lineage (NCBI taxonomy): Eukaryota > Metazoa > Chordata > Actinopteri > Cichliformes > Cichlidae > Oreochromis > Oreochromis aureus. The sequence continues at coordinate 3,528,660 of NC_052961.1, forward strand.
AGGTTTTTACTTTAATGATAATATAAGTTTAAGAGGTAGCTACACAGGGAATATATCTACACAAAAGGATTTGCACAAGTTATACACAGAAACAAAATATATAAATATATCTGCAGGTACAGTGTAAGGAGTAGTGATTAGTGCAGTGTAAGGTGTGACGTGATTGGTGGTTTTTCACATTGAGTAAGGGGTAGGAATGCTGGTTCCTGCTGTAAAAAATTACAGTTTTATAAATAGATGTAGGAATGTTGGTTTTATTATATTGTAATGAACATTGTGAGTAATGAATATTGTAAGTTAACCTACAGTCAGGGTGGAGGTAGGGCATATATGACAGCTTGTGGATAGAAGCTTCTATTGAGTCTGTTTTTCTTTGTCCTGATGGACCTGTGTAATGTACAAGAGGGAGTGAGGAAAAAAGTGAGTGTCTAGGGTGCGAGGGGTCCTTGCTTTCCGCAGAAGTCTGCCAGAATAAATGTGTCTGAGGGGAGTTAGTGTAGTGCCAACTGCCCGCTCTGCCACCCTCACCACCTCTTGTCCTCCACAGTACAGCAGTTGAAACAGAGTGTACAGCAGTAGGTTAGAAGGCTCTTGATGGTAGAGCAGTAAAAGTTAATTAGCAGTCTTTGGGGTATTTGGGCTTGACGCAGCTTCCTGAGAAAGTACATCCTTTGATGTGCTTTTCCTACCTGGTAGGAAATGTTTGTGGACCAGGTAAGGTCGGTAACTTCCTCTCTGTCAATGTAGAGTGCAATAATACATTAGGGATAAACGTTGTATTTCACAACGGTTTGTGATGATTATGTTCTCTTTGTGATTACATGAGCAGCCCTCAGATTCAGACACCAAACACCACCCAGTGACAACAGACAAGTAACTCCAAAGTGAACTGCTGACAACAGTACAAAGCCTTCTTAGACTGAGATTTCCATCAGCAATGGGGAACATTTAAACGCTGATGTGTACCGTAAACCAACACATACAGTATTTAATGTTTGACTCTCATTATCCACTGGAGCACAAACTGGGTGTCATCAAGACGCTACAACACAGAGCAAACACCATCCCCACAAACACAGCAGCCAGGGAAGCAGAAGAACAGCACATCAAGAAGGCCCTGAGTAAATGTGGTTATCCCAGCTGGACTTTTGTCAAAGCTGGGAAGACGCCAAAAGAAAGCTCCAGCTGATCCAGGAGAGAAGGACAACACCACATCTCTGTGGCTTTTAAGCCCCAAAACAATCTACGCCATGTACAAGTAACTTCTTCAGTCTCAGCTGACTGCAGGTTTCCCCAGTCTTATAAACATTTGCACAGTAACTGAAAGTAGCACCACTGAATGAACAATGGGCTGTGAGGTCAGCTCCTTGATGATTAATATGCAAATTGTCATGACCATTGATCAATAACAACTGATCAAAGACCATTAATGAAAGACCATTAATCATTGATCAAGACCATTGACAAATGGCCATGAGTACCATTCACAGAAAATTGGGGAATGGCTGCAATCAGTTCAGAGATGGTCTTTCCCTTTTCACATAAATGGCCTCCTTGACTCCGTGCTCAAACCAGCGTTCCTCCCTGTCCAGGATGTGGGCATCTTCATCCTTGAAAGAGTGTCCACCGGCCTGTAGGTGTAAACAGACTGCAGAGTCCTGGCCTGATGAGGTAGCTCTTCTGTTTTGTGCCATCCGCTTTGCCAGAGGTTGTTTGATTTCCCTGAGGGGGCCTAGTGGTACATCTTTCGCCATGTTACAGTGCTGTGATTGCAGCCATTCCCCAAATTTCTCTGAATGGCACTCATGGCCATTGATCAGGGATCTTTAATCAATACATAATAAAGGCTCAAAGGCATGTGCTGTGATGCTCAGACCTCTGATGAAGTCTCACAAGTATCAGCTTTCTTTTTATTGCTATAAAAATATGGATATGTACTGATAAGTGATCAGAATTATAATATTTCTGACTGCCAGAGGCAAATTTTCCCCCGACTGGAATCAAATCGAATCAATTAAAAAAAATCAGAGACCCAGCCCTAGTAGAACTTTTAGAACTTAGATCTTAGAACTGTTGGAACTGTAGTAGTGCTGCTGCCCTCTCCACAACAGTTGGAATAAAAAAAATGGCCACTCCACAGACAGGACCATGAATAAGCTTCTATACTGCTCAGATCTAGAGACTGGATAGGAGGACAAACATACGGCCTACCTGTGACTGCCGTGCAGCTTAGTCAAAACTGCCTGGTTATCTTGAAGAAAGTACATTAGTGCTCAATACGGCACTCGCAGAAGGCAAATGAGCAGTGATTGGGGGAAAAGCCTGTGTGGTCTTATACTGGCATAGGCCACCCTTTAAATAAAGTGCAGGTGTGTTCCCACTCATCCAAACTTGACTAGTAGCACTACAGAAACAGAGCAAAAAAGTGAGTGGGAGCGGTGGAGAGTAGCCCACATGACTACATCTGTTTATCTGTTGGGGGGGGTGGAGGGTTGTATTTGAAAATTTACATCAGCCTCAGCTCTAGAAAGTTTTCCATGAATTAAGAAAGTAAATTACCTGCATATTGAGCTTTTATCCTCAGGGAGGCGCTATAGACTAAAGAGTGCTGCAGGCCAGCGTGAAGCAGTGTCTGAACAGAAAAACAACCTGATTGTTTAAAATAAAGGTAAAGGCTGTCATTTGGATTTTATTACTACATAAACACATTTCTACATTACTTAAAACTTCATATATGCAGCACACATTGAAACACTACTGCCTCACTTTGTGGTTTGACCAAGCTTTGTTGGTCCAACCACTGCTTTGGGCTCATCCTTGAAGGAACTGCTGTCTTGTCTTGTCTTGTCTTGTTTTGTTCATCTCACCTTGCTTTATCCAGTTTTATTTTGAAATATTGTTTATATTTGTGGAGTGATCCCTTGCCTGTGTGTTTTGCTGGTTGTTTACCACTCCATTTGTACCTGCCAAGCTGACTTGCTTCAGTCGCCACAGAGAGCTATACAGAGCTATACTCTTTTTGGGGTGTGCTACGATCAAATATCACAACAACTATAACGGGTACAGGACAACCCTGTGTCACCTGCAGTTTTCTAGATGTTGTTCCGTGTTTAATTACTTCCTCGATGAGTTGTCAAGTTTGTTTTGGAAGTAATTTTCCATTCATTTCCTCCATTTATGGATAATGGATTTTATTTAGGGATGCAACTATACCAATTTTTTCAAACCGATACGATACCGATACTTGGATCTGAGTACTTGCCGATACTGAGTACAAAAACCGATACTTCTACCACACACACACACACACACACACACACACACACACACACACACACACAAATGCAATGAATTGGAAGACAGGTTTTATTTTATTCTTAATAAAAATGACCACAAAAAAATTTCAAGTGAAAAATAAGCACTTCTGTTAAATTATTGCGGAGTATCCACATTGTAATTTAACAAAATATCACTGAACTATTGGGCACTGTCTCGAGCTTTCAGAATAATAAATAAACACTTCTGTTTGGAATAAAATAAATACAAATTAGGTTTGAGAATAAAATAAACTTTTAAATTATTGCAGAGTGTCCATATTGTAAACAAACAAACAAAATAACGAAAGTATTTGGCATTGACGAACAAACTCCTCATCTGCCCGTGGATCATCAGTCCACTGTGCCGTTACACTGAGGACTGACATCGCGCACACACTGCTTGTCTTTACCTCTTCAGAAAGTTTTGGCACCATTATCTCCCTGATGTAGGGGCGGCTGGGAATTTCATATCGCGGCTCGAGTATGCTGAGAAGACGGTCAATTTCCATGACCGGCATTGGCTGGTCATCCAGAGAAATAAAATGAGTCAGAGCCTCTGTTATTTTAACAGCCAGTGGATTTTCTCTTGACATTTTTCATCGCTTTTCCAAAACCTGAGTTCAAGTTAGCTGTTGTGGTCCACACTGCTGACATTTTGTTTAGCCTAGCTACAGCAGCCTCCAGTTTCTCTTTTTTATCTGGAGCCGCCAGTCTCACTCGCCTAACCCTGTGCCTGTTTAGCACGGGATGTCCCCCTAGTGGCCAATCTAAAAAACTACAACAGAAATGACCAGCCACCCTCTGACTAATGAAATAAGTTAGTATCGGTTCATGGTATCGGTTAACTTTTACGAGTATGAGTACACACACATTTTACAGTATCGGCCCCGATACCCGATACCAGTATCGGTATCAGTGCATCCCTAATTTTATTGTGGTTTGCTGGAGTCTCACAGCCCTCCAAATGGCTTTGTAACCCTTTCCACAATAAGGCACTTGCAAACAAACACATATTTCTACTGCAGCATTTGTCTTAGATTGGCCTCTTTTAAGGATCAATTATGTGTGCCATTAAAACGTTTTAAATCACTGTGATTAGGCAGGAGAAATAATGAAGAACATGACTTCCTTTACTAGATTTTAGAACAAACATTGTTAACAAATCAAAGGGCTCAGGAAACATTTTGAGAAACATTTATGAGACAGGAAACATTTTGAATAAAATCAAAGGGATTAACTTCATCACTTCTGCAAATTCAGTCTTTTTCTTTTTTAAACCACAGAACATCTCGTTGGTTTTGTAATGAGCTAACGCATATTCAAATGCAACACTAAATTTGTGGTGAGCTTATTGTAAAACATAAAAAGTAACAAAGAGGAACATCTGATACCAACACGAACAGGAAGCAGCTGGTGTGTGGGCAAACTGGTGTCCATGGTGACAGTACAAGGTAAACAAGCTGTTTGAAGTTAGTGCTGAAACTGAATGTGATTGGATAGTGCTTGGTCAAAACAATGCATTGTTGTCAGACAAGACCCAATGGGCTGCAAGGTGACTGTTAATGCAAATGGAACAGTTTAATTGTTTAAAACATCAAACGCACCTGAAAATGACCTTTCATCTTTCTTAGAAAAAATGAAATTTGTTCTGCTGCTCATATAATTGTGACCTGTGTATGTGCTGTTACCAACACCAACCACTAATATTGCCAAATCAAGCGGAACTGAAATCTTTGAGACTGAGATTTGAGTTTGCTACTTTAAGCTCAACATGAAGGTTTCCGTGATGTAATGGTTAGTAGTAGTAATATTTTTATCTTATATATAGCCTCACCGGATACAAGTACTCGAGTTCTTAATGTGCAGTCTTTTATTATCAGCAAAGCCAGAAATTTCTCCCATTTGTCCAAAAAAACGTGTGTATGTGTTTGTAGATATCTATCTATATCTCTATATCACTATATATTTTTTAAAAAATAATAAATAATAAAATAATAAGAAAACTACAAAAACAAAACAAACAAACAAAACAAGTGAAAGCTAAAGTACTTCATTACGTTGGTACAGTTTTGTATGCTAAACCCTGTCAGTTTGTGCTCTGGTGCTTGGATTGGTGGGTTGACTGCTGGAGTTTTCCAAGCTCTCAGTGATGACTTCATGGCAGACACATACAGGTTCACATTATGTAGCAGTCCACTGCAGGATGTACAGTTTTAATTTCTCTAGACTTTCATATTTTATTCAAAAAACTGAGGTAGCAGACCTATTTCTTATTTCTTCCTGTGCAGTCATAAAAAAAAGTCTAGAAAACAGGAAAACACTATTTTAACATGATTGAATATTAAATAAATTAGAGAAATAGGTAAGAGATGGATTGGAGATCTAGGTTCACCAATTCTATGTGCTCCCCAAAAATCATAGCGGTCCAATTTTGCCATCATCAAGAGAAGATCTTTGTGTAAAATGACACCACATTAGCTATCAAAACAATGTCACGGGAACAATGTGCTATTATCAGAGCTTAAGGTGGACCAACAAAATATCAAACGGTATGACTTTTTTTGCAGAAGAATTTATTTTGATGAATGTTTTTTTTATTTACAGGACTCCATTTAAATGTTTATTAATGTAAAAGCTGAATTTTCAATAGGCTACAGAGAAAATAAAGCATAATAAAAAAGTTCTTTAGATTTATCATTACAAACAGCAACAACACAAAATGGACACTTTACATAGTCTGACAAAGATTGTATAAAGAGAGACTGGGCCTCTGGTGCAGGAAGTTGCAAAGGAAAGGAGGTCTGGGTGTCTCTGCTTAGACCGCTGAACCCAACACATGAACCCAGGTAAGCTTCAGAAAACAGACTGCTGGATGGGCACGATTTCTTGTGGTAACTTGCATTGATTCTGTAGCTGCCTCTCATAATCCTCTTTCAGGAGGATTCATCAAATAATGGTTCGCTGTCTCTGATCTCTATCAGACAGAAAAACATTTTTGTCAGAAAACAGAGTTGTGTCTGTAAAGAACAAAGTTATTACAGTCAGAACTGGACTGAAAACTAAACGTCGGTGTAAACTGAATCAAATTAAACCAGACTTGAAAAATTAAAACAATTAAAATAAAACACAATACACACACAACCTGAGGAATCGTTAGTTTTTACTGGGACAAAATTGTACTTAAAGCCTGTTCTTACTTCTGGGCCCTATTCCAGGCAGTGTGTGCAACAAACACAGAGTTCTGACTTTGTTCACTGAGGAATTGAGAAGATGGTGATGTTGAATAGAAAAAACAGGAATAGGCGATTAAAAGCTTTATTTTACAGGCACTGTGAGCAGATCTAAAATCTGATCTGGATGGGAAAAGACCAGAATGATCAGAATTGGATCTGAGCCTGATTTAGTCTGAATTAATGATTCTTATTCATGTTCTTGCTATGCAATTGGCCTATGAGTGACCATTTAGGTGATTTTCAGTAAAAGATATTGAGGTACAGCCCAAATTTTTAAAAACTGCAGCATTAAAATTGTTGTTTAACATAATTTAAATGACTGAATGTCTTTCTGTGAACAAGTTCCTACTTAAAATGTTCAGAATACAGACAGTCTGCATTTAAAAATTCCCTTTAGACTACTTTTAATCCCATTTTAGATTTTTAAAGTAATTTGGTGCTCGTTTTCACTCAGATATTCACATCGTATCCATCCAACACATGACTCATCAGTTTGTTATGTGTCTGAAGCTTCATACAAAGAAGTTTAACCCATATATACTATTCAGGTTGAACTGACCCATTTTGACATTTAACAGCAGCAAACACCATAAATTTCATTTTTTTTTTACTTTAAATTTGATTACTTGAAGTGACCCAAAATACATAAACAATACATTATTTAAAAAATTTATACTTTTTTTTGCTTTTCCAAATGCTACATTTTTTTTACATTGAGGCTGTGACTGTCAAATTTTACCTGTAGCTCCTGAGATAATGAGTTTGGGTCAAATAAAGGAAAATACATTTTACAAATTTTATGGAGTCATGAAACTGTGAAACTCTACATGCCACAAAGTTCAAGGGGACAGGGAGCAGAAGGTGACATGGACTGGAGATCTGAGACAGGCTGGCAGGGCGTCGCAGTAGTTAGCACAGTCACCTCACAGGAGCGAGATTCAAACCTGGCTCGGGCCTTTCTGTGTGGAGTTTGTCTGTTTGAACAACTCCAGAATACCTCGGTTCTCTGCCTTCTTTCCATAATCCAAACTCACTATAAAGTGGTTAAATTGAACTCTAATTATTAAAAAGTGTAACATTTAAATGAGTTCATCCTTCATTAATTCAAATAGGATGATAAATACGCTGGTTCACCACTTATTACTTTGGATAAAATATAAATTTCTAATAACAGATCAGTTTGAAAGTTCATGTCTAAGCTGAATCACAGCTTTTGACTCAGTTTAGAAATTTACTGTCTGATGTGTCATTATGATAGTTTTGTAAATGTAAAACCAGCAAAAAAATAAGCACTTGATATGCAACAGTTTTAGTGAAAACAAGTACAGCAGAGGCCTCGGGTGAAGTGTCTGGTTTTTTGAATTATCACAGTAAAAGTTAAGTTAAGTGATGTCAAGAAAGCTGTAAGGTGAAATAAGGATTGTGGGTGTATTTACCTTGTGACAATGCTTGAAGTTCATACTTTTGTGCCTGCAAAATAATTTTATGAATGAATAAAAAAAATGTGCTCCTTCAGTGATTGAGCATGGCGCCCCTGACAGAGTCTGGCAGCTGTAACATCTGTATATAACACATCACTTTACCTGCTGATGTGCTGCTGCTTGATGATGCTGTCCCCCTCTGTTGGAGCTCCCCTCACTGATCCAGTTGATCTGCTGGTTGGTTGCTTCTGGTTTTTGATGTTTTGCTTTATTGATCATTTGTTGAGCAACATTTAAACAGCCGTCCCAGTCTTTCCTTTTTATGTTGCTCATAATTTCTTTAGTCAAAGTCTCATTTGCTTCTTTCCTCAAAAGCTCCTCCAGAACTTTTTTCTCTTCTTCCAAAATCAGTTTGTAGTAAAACGTTTTCTTGTTGCACCAACTGTATTTTTCTTCAAACCATTTTCTCCACCCACTCCAAGTCATGAAGAAAGCTGCAAGAGTCATGCTGAGGAGCAGAGAGTAAGCAGCAAGCTGAAAAAGAAGCAACAAACATACAAAACATTTAACAGCATTAATGTGTCTGTGTATTTATTATACTTTCATAAATTAAAAAAACAGAACAGTACAATAACATTACATATTCACTGAGTACATATGCACATCCTCACCTTTGACTTCATTTGCAGCTCAGTTATTTGAGCTGTTTCATCAGCCGTGAGACCCTCAGGTTCACAGAACAACTTCCTCTTTTTTTCATCAGTGGTACAGCAACTATACCAGTCTGTGAAAAGCAACACAGCTACAATCCACAGCAGACTGATTAGAAACGCTCTGATAACGCGCTTGAGTACAATGCACAAAAACGTGGATGGATGCTCCGCTGTGCTCCGAAATGTCTGGTCTATCAGGAGCACCAGGAAAAATACTAAAAAAACAGGCACGACCACCATTTCATTGCAATCAAAAGTGTGGCCTGAGCAAGCGCACATCTTGGCCTGCAGATACATAAATGCGAAGAAAATCCCAATGCCTGTGCCAGTGGTGCCGATTTTTCCACTACGAGCATATTGCAGGAGTTTTTTCAACATCTTGAGCAGTTCGGTGCCTGCTGAGGCTGCAGCTTCTGACCTGTAAAATTACAGACACGGAAAAAGAAATATTTCCTGCTTTTCACACCAAGTATCACAGTCTCTTTGAAAGTCAGCTTGATATCTCAGTCCTATAGCAGCTGTGAAATGAGCAAGTCGTCCAGTCAAAGTGATGAAATGAGCTCTCTTCTCCCACCCTCACATAAGAACCACGAGTGTTGCTCCTACAGGTGGCAGGATGCAAACGCAATGCGACGTCATGAGAAGGAGTTTAAACAGCACTCTGTTCAAAACTGTTTCCAAAGTCGTGTCAGCGAATTTCAAAATTTTCCCAAATTGTGTGTCACGACAGGTTTTTTGATGAATGAGTTGAAATGATGAATTCTATCAGCACTGCACAGTATTAGGTACTTTTAGGTACCAAAACTTATTTAAATACAGTAATTTAGGCTTAGATTCTGTTAGTTATCATAATCCAGGCTTCATAATATTTCTGTTTTTTATGTTTATTTTTTCAACTGCATTATGACTAACAACAAAAAATCTCCACAGTTTGAAACGTAGAGTGTTACAGATACAAAGTGAATTTATGTTATTTTTGTCATGAGATGTTAAAACGTGTGTTTAACACAATTTAGTCACCACAGCCTGTGGAGTCTACTGTAAAGAGATGGCAATGACTCAACCAACTTTTTATTCAGTGTTGAAACAAAAAGAATGTCAAGCAAACATGAACAAGAGAGAGGAAGAAGAAAAAGAATGCAAGCAGGGTGGAGTGGGTGGAGATGACTGTCAGGGGTGATTTGTGGCAGAACAAGTGAAAGTTTACAAGATGGCAGTGAGACCTGCTGTGATGTATGGCTTGGAGATGGTGTTACCGACAAAAAGGGGGAACCACAACAGCACAAGAAGACAAATGTTTCCTGTATTTTATGCAAATTACCATATTTTCTATTTGTAGTGTCCGTGGTTTTTGTTACAGCAAATGTTTCTAGGTCTGGGGGACCCACTGTGGCTTTCATTTTTAAATCAAAGAAGCCTAACAATCCATGTAAAAATCTAGTAACTGAGAAAAAGATATTTGATTAGATTAGATTAGATTAGATTAGATATAACTTTATTAATTCCTCAGGTGGGTTTCTTTAGGAAATTCTGACTGTCAGTGTTTTGTGAAATTCTAAAATCATACTTCAGACTTTTGCTTGTGGTTTAATGTCCTTAAGACTTTGTCACTTCTGAAAAAAAGATATGAGAATGGGAGCACATGTTGTCCTAAAATCTGTTCGTATATAGTTTAGAGCACTGATGGTTACAGAGATACAACATGTGCAAAATGAATGTCAGATCTGCCAGTTTCATAGGCACTCACAACCTCTGACACAATCAGAGATGCAGGATTTTGAACTGAGCACTGATGATAAGCTGGATGGTCTCTCTACTCTTTAGTTCAGAGCACATGGTATACATGTTTTTCAAAATGAAATTCACATTATAATTCATTCTTCCACAAAGTTTTCAACTTTGCATCAATTCACTTCCTGCCATTTTTTTTCTTTACTCTCATATCATTTTCGGCTGCTTCCTCTAATTACCAGTCCATTTCTTACCATGTTCACACCATCCATCCATCCATCTTCTTCAGCTTATCCAGGGCCGAGTCGCAGGGGCAGCAGCCTAAGCAGAGAAGCCCAGACCTCCCTCTCCTCAGCCACCTCCTCCAGCTTGTCCGGGGGAACACCAAGGCGTTCCCATGCCAGCCGAGAGACAGCGTGTCACCAGGCCTCCTCCCAGTGGGACATACCTGGAACACCTCACCCAGGAGGCACCCAGGAGACATCCTTGTCAGATGCCCAAACCATCTCAACTGACTCCTTTTGATGTGGAGGAGCAGCAGCTCTATTCTGAGCCCCTTCTGGATGGCTGAACTTCTCACCCTATCTCTAAGGGAGAGTCCAGGCACCCTACAGAGAAACCCATTTCTGCCGCTTGTATGCGCGATCTCGCTCTTTCGGTCACTACTCACAGCTCGTAACTGCTCAGCTCTCTCTTCACCATGACGGACCGGTAAAGCATCCGCATCACTGCAGCTACAGCACCAATCCATCTGTCAATCTCCGGCTCCCTTCTCACATCACTTGTGAACAAGACCCCAAGATACTTAAACTCCTCCACTTGGGGCAGGAACTTGTCTGTGAGCCGGAAAAGGTTCTCAACCACAAAAGGTTGAGAACCTTTTCCAGCTGAGAATCATGGCCTCCGATTTGGAGGTGCTGATCCTCATTCACACTCGGCTGCAAGCTGGAAGCCATCACCCGATGATGCCCACAGAACCACATCATCTGCAAAAAGCAGAAATGAAATTCTCAGACCACCCAAGTGAAAGCCTTTCGCCACTTGGCTGTGCCCAGAAATCCTGTCCATAAAGATTATGAACAGCATCAGTGACAAAGGGCAGCCCTGGCGGAGCCCATCACGCACCAGGAACAAGTCCAAGTTATTGCCAGCTATGCGGACCAAGCTCTTGCAACTGTTGGCCTGTAGCAATTGGCCAAACACCCCATACTCCCACAGCACCTCCCACAAGACACCCTGGACACAGTTGACAAAACAGAAAAGACATGTAGACTGGTTGGGCAAACTCCCATGCCCCTTTAAGTATCCTTGAGAGGATAAAGGCCTGATCCAGTTTGCCACGACAAGGAGGAAAACCACATGTTCCTCCAGTCCAGGTTCGACTAACGGACGGACTTTACTTTCCAGCACCCTGGCATAGATTTTCCCAGGGAGGCTGAGGAGTGTGATCCCCCTGTAGTTGGAACACACCCTCCGGCCCCCCTTCTTGAAAATGGGGACCACCACCCCGGTCTGCCAGTCCAGGGATACTGCCCCTGATCTCCACGCAACATGCGTGCCAACCAGGACAGCCCTATAACATCCAGAGCCTTCAGGAACTCAGGACAGACCTCATCCAACCCAGGGGCTCTGCCACCAAGAAGTTGTTTAACTGCCTCAGTGACCTCACCCCCAGAGACTGGTAGGTCATTTCCTTTGTCCCCAGACTCTGCTTCCTCAGTGGGATTTAGGAAGTCCTGGAAGTATTCCTTTCACCGCACAACAATTTTTTCAGTTGAAGTCAGCGGTGCTCTACCCGCACTATACACAGTGCAGGAAGAACACTGCTTTCCCCTCCTGAGTCACCTGATGGTTTGCCAGAATCTCTTCGAGGCAGTCCAAAAGTCTTTGTCCATGGCCTCTCTGAACTCCTTCCACACCCGAGTTTTTGCTTCATCCATCGCCTGAGCCACATTCTGCCTGGCCTGTTGGTACCTATGAGCTGCCTCCAAAGTCCCACAGGCTAGTCAAGTCTGATAGAACTCCTTCTTCAGGCTGGTGGTGGCTGGTACCACCACAACATGCACCAACCACCTTCCAGCCACAGCTCAGTGCAGCAGCTTTGGCAATACAGGTGCTGAATACGGTTTATTCACACTCAGTGTCCACCATCTCCCTTGGAATGCTGTTGAAGCTCTGACGGAGGTGTGCGTTCAAGATCTAGCAGACTGGGGTCTCTGCTAGGCGTTCACAGTGCACCCTCACTGTATGTTTTGGCAAGCAGGTCTTTCCAGCATCCTCCTCCACCACCTGACCCAACTCTCCACCAGTAGCTGATCAGTTGACAACTCAGTCCCCCCTTTACCCGAGTGTCCAGAACATATGGCCTCAGGTCTGGTGATACAAAATCGATCATCGACCTGCAGCCTAGAGCATTCTGGTGCCACATGTACTCATGGAGACTCTTATGTTCGGCGATTGTGGCTCAAAGAGTTGGCAGTTCGTCTTGTAATCGGAAGGTTGCCGGTTCGAGCCCCGGCTCCAACAGTCTCGGTCATTGTGTCCTTGGGCAAGACACTTCACCCATTGCTTACTGGTGGTGGGCAGAGGGCCCGGTGGCACCAGTGTCCAGCAGCCTCACCTCTGTCAGTGCGCCCAAGGGCCCCTGCAGCTTGCCATCACCAGTGTGTGAATGGGAGGATGACTGAATGTGTAAAGCGCTCTGGGGTCCTTAGGGACTAAGTAAAGCGCTATACAATTACAGGCCATTTACCATTTATGTTCAAACATGGTGTTTGTTATGGCCAAACTGCTTTGCACAGAAGTCCAATAACAAAACAACACTCAGGTTCAGATCAGGGAGGCCGTTCCTCCCAATCACGCCCCTCACTATCGTTGCACACATGAGCATTGAAGTCTCCCAGTCGGACAGCAGAGTCTCCAACACCCCACCCAGGGACTCCAAGATGGCTGGGTACTCTAAGCTACCACTCGGTGCATAGGAGCAGATGACAGTCAGGACCCGAAGGCGCACAGAACAACCCTCTCATTCCCTGTGAAGAGCCCCAATGTAGAGGCAGCAAGCCAAGGAGATATTAGAATACCCGGCGCCTCTAACCAGGGGCAACTCCAGACTGAGACAGAGTCCAGTCCCTCTCCGGGAGGATGTTCCAGAGCCCAAGCTGTGCGTTCAGGTTAGCCAGACTATCTAGCAGTACCTCTCAACCTCATGCACTAACTCAGGCTCCTTCCCCACCTGGCAGGTGACATTCCATACCCAGTTGGCAGTCTTAGTAGCCAGTGATCAGTCCGCCAGGGCTTCCGCTCCTGGACACCACTCGTCACACAATGCACCTGACCTCTATGGTGTCTCCTGCGGGTGATGGGCTTGCAGGAGGATTGGCACCCTGGGCCTGCTCCACTGCGGAGCCCCGGTAACCCTATCCCAGGAAGGGTGATCTGTTCCCTCGATGTTTTCCTCATAAGCAATGTTCCCTCTAATTTTTCATGTGTCTGAGCGAACACATGAACTCCCTGAGCGGTGCCTTGGACCACTGTGAGCAACAGCAGACGTGTGCACTGTGGTCACGCCAGCATCGAATCCATCCAAGTTAAATGGTTTATTAAAATAATCAAATTACAGCATTTACATTTATGTCAGACTACTTTTAATTAACTGCTTTAGCCCACTTACAATGAAAATTAAAAAAAATCTTGTTCATGACCTGTGTAGTATGTTAACACTATTGGAAGTAAAAATAATTTGAACTCCAATTTTGAAAACACAACTTTATTTTTTTTATTTGTTTATTTTTTTGCTCTGACTTGTATTATGAGTCTGAGCCCTGTAACTCTCTGTCTGCAAAATACAGTAAATTATGACCAATGTTGGGCAATTAATTATATAGTTACTTCTTCAAAAAAGTAACTGAGTTATGCAAACAAAGTTTTTTTGTAGCTGTTTACCTAAAAATGCAGCCAAGGCGTTTTTAAAAAAAATAAACATTTCAAACAATTTACAGAACAATCAGCTGTTCTGCATCACATCACAACACAGTGTGCAGCTTAGAGGGAACATTGCTCATAAGGGTCTTCTGAATCGCTCTTTGTCTGGTCCCTCACCCTGGACCAATTTGCCATGGGAGACACTACCAGGGGGCAGAAGCTCCATGTTCACACCATGTTACTTTATCCAGTTTGGTGGTAACTAGTGAAACTGTCCACTCAGACTGATCCAAGTCACCTTGGTCCTATAAGGAACATCTGAGCTCATGCATAACCATTTCTATCTGCATTCCTGAGTGTTTGGGCTGTTAGACTGTTCTACTTCTGTTTTTCCACACCATCAAAATTCTGTTTTCATAAAACTGGCCCAGTAACGGTCTTGCCTTACGTCTATGAGCCAATCATCTTCCACGCATTTTAAATCTCAGTGCTCTTTTGTCAATCTGCCTTTCAGACTGCGTTTCGTGTGCCTTCATCTCTGTCACTGCATATGTCTAGACCACTTCCTTTCTTCACTTTGTTTAGTAGTTTCATTGTGTAGCTTCAGAGTGCAATCTGCAAATAATTTATTACTTAATACATCAAATAAAGTTCAATTATGTTCAGGTCTTTCAGATGATTTTTATTGAACCAGTATTCATATGACTTCTTAGCTTGACTGGAAAACCCTTAGCTGACTTATTAATTTAATAAACCAGCTGTCATGTGACAGCTTAGCATGAATATCAGTAATGGGGTAAGTTTTATGAACTTACTTCACAGTACAGGCCTGAGCTGGGCCTCGCTGAGGTCAAAAGTGTCCTTAATAGTAATTAATAACTAATTAAGTTGCCATTCTTTTTGTCAAATGGTAATAGAAGCTGATTTTAAAAGCCAAGTAACATAACATAACTGTAATGTGAATAATGGTATGCTACTCTGAAACTTTCACCACTTTTATTTTGTAAAATCCACCAGGGGAGGACCTCCACCTCCAACAGCCCGGATCATGTAGCACTGACTTTCACTACATAAATTATAGTAAACAGGTTTTAGTAACTGAACTTATTTCTAGCTAGATTATTAAAATTATTTTTTCAACAATAAAGTCAGAGAAAATATGTCATCAATAAAACAGTCTTTTCTGAAAATAAAACGTTTTCATTATAAAAAATACTTTTGTTGCTGGTTTGGTAAAATTTAATTTCAAACATTGGCACACAGTAGCTGGCTTAAAACAGATTTCACAGATACCATCTTGAGCCAACCACAACACACAGGAAGACATATGTTTCCTGTTTTTGTACCACGTGTGACAGGCACTATTAGCCCTTGTGTTGTGTTCATGGCTTTTGTTACTGAGGCACTGCATTTTTGGTTTTTAAACCAATCCAGTCATTAAGATATATGCAAAATTACACAAAAATAACTGATACTACTGATGCAGATGAACAGCCAATCACAAGAAGGATACCAAAGATTAAATCGGTGATTGTAGCCAGGTGCGGTGAATGCTTCCTGCTATTGTCCTGCACTGTGCTTAATTTCTTCTATGGTTATGGCTAATTTACACTTTTACCTGATGAGCTGCTGTGATGTGTTTTATTGTGTTTTACTGGTGTATTTTTATGTGTTAGAGAATTTTGTTTGTTTTCAGACGCAGCACTGACTGCTGTCTAGGACTTTCATTTGCAGTGTTGTTGGTTGAGCTATTTAAAATAATTGAGATTCACATAATAACAGTTTTTCGTTTCTTAGTTTTTAGTCCCATATGGAAAAGATATATATAAATCTTATAAAGTTTGTATCTGTCTTGGGTGAAACTTGTATGAAAAGCATACAAAAGTGAAAACAGATATAAGATCCCTTGAAAAATTATACAATGAAACTTGTATGTTTTGGATACTTACTAAAACAATATATGAAAGTAATGAGAAAGTGGCCACTTTCATGAGTAAATCATATATGTTTTTACTATTTCTTTTCCATATGGGGTGCCTCTGGCTTAATCGGTAAACTGGGAGTTCCCTCACTTTTTGCTGTAACATAATCTGTTTGTATGTTTCTTTAATTTTGTGTTTAGGGTTGTTTTTATAGTTTGATCACTAATACAACACCCCCAGTGTCCCAGCAGTGGTTACCTGGCTCCCAGCAGCAGAACTACAGCTGTCTTCTTATCCTCCTTTCTTTGGTTAATAGCCAGCCAGTGGCACATAACACACTGACTGTTGTGGCCTCTTAAGTGAAGTCTTTGCAATATCATAGAGACAGTCAGTGCTTTCTGAACTTCTGAATTTTTTTGAATTTTTGATAGAACTGTGAGTGCTCAAAACAGGGCACTTAAGGCCAGATACAGTTTGTATCACACAAAGCCCACGTTGGCCATTAAAAACTACTCTCAGGATTTAATAAATACACACAGTTGAATTTTGCAACATAAAGACTTGAACGCTTCTGTAGGTTTTTGATACGGGCGACACGGGCGGTTGCCCGGGGGGGGGGGGCATCGTAGTGGGGGGGTAAAAAAAAAAGAAGAAAATTGCTCGTACTCGTGCTGCCCCGAAGTCATGCCAGCGCATATCGGGAATGGTATAGGCACCGATCTGTTTTCTATCGCCCACTTGCTGGAGTAAGGGCGCCCTCCGTTTGCAAGGCGAGCCTGCTGCTTGCGGCACAGTGAGGAGAGGGCGGGGCAGCGGGGGAGTCTCTGGCTGGCTGGAGCAGCGTCTAATAACCAACTCGCAAAATAAAACAAAACAAAAACAAAACAACAAACACCAGACATTATGATACAGACCGATGTTTTTTCGAAATTCTATACGCGAAAAGTGAGCGCGAGAGCCCTCGGTGCGCCTGCTCGCTGCTGAAGTCAAAGTAAACTTTATTGTCATCTCCGCTACATACAGTCCAGTATATAGAGAGACGAGAAGAGAGGCTCCAGTTACAGCAGTGCAAGGAAACAAACAATAAATATAAGAAGAGTGAGAAAATAAATATACACTTTAGGACCAGGGGTAAAGGGATCAATAACAATTTAACATTTATAATTTACAGTTTGATGATTTAAAGTCCAATGTTCCCTCTAAGCTGCGCACAATTGCGCACTGCTGGCACGGTCTCTGCACACAGTAAATCTGTGTTGCGCACAAAAACGAAATAAAGCCAGAATTAAATTTAAGATTAATAGCTACTTCAACAATTCTGTTTTGCAGTGTTAGTCAGTAAGTGACTGGCTGCTCCTGTATGGGATTAGAACGATGCCACCTTATCCTATAGTCCAGCCAATAATGCGATTCACATTCGTATATACGCAGCTAATCACCGTCGCTGACAGGCTATGACAGCGTCCTTATGTGCCGACACCGGTGTTTTAGCTAGCAAAGCTGCGTGGCTGATGTGCAGTGAAGCCACGTTAATGACAACGTGTCCAACCATTGGAGATGTGAGCAGGACAGACGGAACAACTGAAAAGCGTGGACTTTATACCAGTTTTTAAATTGTGTTGATAGGCCACGTAAAACCAGAGTTATGATAAAAATATCTGCAGTGTTTGGTTTTCTTCCTGAATACTGTCATTGTTCATATTTACTGCAGGAAGAAACGGTAAAAACGGCGTTTTATAAGGAAAACGCTCGAAAGAACTCTCCGCCTGTGAGCAAAAACAAAACCAAAAAACCCCCCACCCTTTCCTATTGGTCGAAAAATGTGCCATGTCGACCATTAAAAAAATGATATGGCAACATGGCATTTAGTTGTTTAAGGAGGGAGAAGTTTTAGGAGTGATGACGGTGTTTTGAGATGTGACAGATTTGCGACGTTCAGCACAAATCATGTGTAGTTAGTGTGTAGTTAGTGTGTAGTCAATAGTTTTGTTGTGTGTGTCAGAACAATGAGGCGACTGCTGAATGTTACAGGTGTTACAGCAGTGATACATCTGCTGTTGTCAGGCCTGCAGGTATCAGGCTGTTGTTCTCCTTCATCTCATAGTGGACAGAAATTATTTTTGGAGTGGCACAAATAATTTGTGTGGCATCAGATTTGATGCAGAACAGCTGATTGTTCTGTAAATAGTTTGAAATGTTTATTTAAAAAAACGCCTTGGCTGCATTTTTAGGTAAACAGCTGCAAAAAACTGTTTGCATAACTCAGTAATTTTTTGGAAGTAGTAACTACATAATGAATTGCCCAACATTGGTCATAATTTACTGTATTTTGCTGACAGAGTTACAGACTCTCTCAGACCACAGACTCATAATACAAGTCAGAGCAAAAAAATAAAAAATAAAGTTGTGTTTTCAAAATTGGAGTTCAAATTATTTTTACTTCCAATAGTGTTAACATACTACACAGGTCATGAATGAGATTGTAAGTGTGCAAAAGCAGTTAATTAAAAGTGGTCTAACATTAATCTAAATGCTGTAATTTGATTATTTTAATAAACCATGTAACTTGGATGGATTCGATGCTGGCGTGACCACAGTGCACAAGTCTGCTGTTGCTCACAGTGGTCCAAGGCACCGCTCAGGGAGTTCATGTGTTTGCTCAGACACGTGAAAAATTAGAGGGAACTTTGTTAAAGTCTCACACACAGCCCGTCAAAAGGGGAGCACATTTTATTCATAATGTTGTAAATCCAAGCCCATTATGCATTCATGATTTGAATCCTGGGTTGTGCGAAATCCCAGAAATAAACCCTAGACAAAGTGAGTATGCAAACTAAGGTGCAGGTCTATTAGGTTATGTTGTGGTGATTCTCGGGTTGGGGAATGGGTGTTCATACTGGAGTACAAAATTAAAACCAAGATGGACAAGAATAGTTCAAAGCTATCAGGTCCTCAATTTAGAAAAAAAGAGAAAAGAAGAGGAGGAGTATGACAAAATATGGGAGAGAGGGAGTGTTCGCCCAGGGCACCAAACAGGCTAGGAGCGCCACTGTCTTTATGCTTGCTCTGTATCTAAACTTAACAGTAGCACAAGTGAGTCCTTGACGTGAGCCAGTTTGAGGGAAAATGGGTGCAGCAGAGACCTCCAGTGGCAACTGTACAGAACAGCGTCTTCACCTCAGTATAGAGCAGGGGTAGGCAACCTTTCTGATGATGAGTGCCATCTAAAATTCCTTCAGAAGTCATTGTGCCATATGACTGCATTAATAACAAATTTAATAACGCTCTATATTAACAGTTACACACTATACAGAACAACTGTATAGAATTATATTTGTTAGCAGATGTTGGCAGCTATCAGCGAATAGTTATCAGCTATTTTGAAACAAAAAAAAGACACTTTTTATCCATAACAGGAACTCCATAACAGCAAATGGACTGTACAACTGTACAACAGAAAATGCAAAAGCTATTTATGGTCTCCTCACAATAATGATAAGGAAAATAAACTGGGCCAATATGGCATGTTTGTCAATACAGGGATACATATGTTAATGTGATTTCTCATCTCCCACTCAGAGACACAGGTCTCCAAGTGTCCAGCATTCAGAGGCTACCTGAGGACACTCATGTGAGAGAAAATCTGCTCACACAGACATGTAGAGCCAAATACTGTCAATAAGGCCTCTGCAATGTTCTGAAGACAGTAAAACATGTCAGGTAGTGACGTCCAGCAGGTAAAAATGCAAGTGTGGTGTGAATAAGGCACGGTGGGACAACAGATTGTCATTTATAACCATTTTATTCAAATCACATCACACCACAAGACACACTAACCCCTAAGTCCCCGTGTTTTTAGCCAGGCGGGCGTGATTAAGGATGTCGTGCAGGTGCGTCCGCCCTCCCTGCACGGCACCGCAGACCACGCCCCACCACAGCAAGCTCCATGAACACGCACAGCTGTGGATTCCAGCTGCGTTTGTAGTTCTGCAAACTCGGACCCCCACAGAGTCGAGCCTTTCAGTTCAATCAGCTGCACTGTCCAGTCAGTGTCCAGTCAGTTAATGTGAGACAAATCCAGCTGCTCATTAAAGCTTTCTGGTTTGATCAGAAAAGAAAATGTTGGTCCACCTGAAAGTCCCGAAAATGCTTTGTGAATTATTTCTCAAGTCTGTGTATTTCTGTGATGCTGATGTTTCACTGAGCGGACAGCTCCTGAAGCATTTGAAGTGTCGGAATGTGGAAATTTCGACATCGCTTGAAAAAACTGCCAGCTAGCTCCGTGGGATGTAACCTCTCACCAGTAGGCTAAGTTATTTTTATCCAATTACAAGTTGAATCTGATAGTTGGGGTTGTTAGCTAAGATAGTGTCATTATGAACTGGCACAACTATGCGAGCTAATTTGCGATGTGCACCGTTGGCCCGGCCATTTATTTTTTTAATGCTCCTTCTCAGATTAATTCACTGCATGTCGTGCCCAGGGGTCGACTGGGACAAAAAATCGTCCCGGCATTTTGACTGGAGACCGGCCCACCAGGTATTATAGGAAAAGCCATAAGGCCTTTGAATGAAAACAAATGCTGTTGTGACAGTGATGTACTGTCTTGTTGGTATATGCATGATTTCTATAGATTTTACATGAGATAAAAACTTTGGTTGTAAGATTCAAATAATTATTTATTAAAATCTAGTCCAAAAGCTGGACACTTTTCTATGTTAGCTACTTAGAAAAGGATCCTGGTGTTATTTGTCTCTCAGAAACAGTTCATAACTTCCCTTCAACTCATTCATGTCACCTAAAAGGTAAACCTGTTTCTCCATCACCTGTTCAGCTCTGATGATTCAGTAAGGACATCTCCTGGTTTCATCTTCATGTTTCCCTCTCACCAGATATCCAAACCGATATCATGACCAGCAGCTTTACAGCTGTGGCTCCAGCAAACATCAGCTGATACAAGAAATAAATATTAATAAATTCTAACAACAGCTGATCAAGCTTAAACGTGCTGTTGTTGTTTAGCGCGACATCCGCTGGTTTCCTCTTTCTGGTGCAAAGTGGGCGATAAACAAACGAGAGAAAAGCCGATCAGCTGATTATTGATCAGTTTCATGACTGAAGTAGAAACAGGAGAGGGAGGGGGGGGAGACTGAGAGAAGAAGAGGCAGCTGCAGCGTAAAGATGCAGAATAACTCCAGCTTTGTGTCTTGTTTAAATTCTGAAGGAAGTACGGAACAAACTGCGTTTCTTTTCACCTTAATACGAAATGCGTAATACTTTCTCTGAATACGAGACGATTCCATTTTTTACGGGACGGTTGGCAACTCTACTAACCAACCTTATGAATAAAATAAAGTTCACTATCAGTAACATCATAGCACCCGCCCAGCTGTATAGAAACTCCGTCATGCTAGCTAGTATGCAGTGCGAGTTATTGTAACTGGCTATAAAAAGTCAGCGCAACGAAAATAAACTCCACCTAAACTTGGTTTACATCTGACCCAGACAGACTGCAGGTCATAACTTCTTACCTTAAGTCCAGTTCACCTGACACTCGGACTGGCGGCTGGCTCAGGTCTCTTCTCCTCCTGCCTCCCTTTTCCCTCATCCACCTGCTGGCCTCTGTGGAAGCTCCAACCAGACAAATCTATTATTGCAATATAAAGCGCCTTAAGGCAACTGTTGTTGTCATTTGGAGCTATATAAATAAAATTGAATTGAATTGAAAAGTCCCTCTGTAATGTCCTCGGCCACTCTGCTCCCACTTCCGCTAAATACAGAAAAGCAGCGGCAGTCACCCTTCCTAATTTACCGGGGATGTCTTTATGCATTTTAACAAACGGGACTTAGCTCATGACGGTGGAGCTCCAAACTCCCCCGCCGCTGTTCTGTGCTGGTGTCTTGCTACCAACTGGAAGAAGTCTGCCATCCCCTACCAAGGGCCCTCACTTCTTCTCCTGTGGCCCCGCCCCGCCACCAATTGCCGCTCCGTGGCTCGTGCTGCCTTCGGCTGTGTCCTCAGAGTCTCTCCGGAAGATGTCCCAATAAATAGATTTACTCACATTTATTTATTTTTTAGTAAATGTAAATGACAGCATGCTAAGAAATGAGGCCAGAAGAGTGAGGACACTTCAAATTGGGCAAATCTCTGAGCATATCATAGCAGTCTCAGCAGCTGCATGGAAATGTATGTGAGTCTTTACAATACAAAAGTAGCAGCTGACTTCCTAAAAGTTAGGGATATTTATAAGAAATTTATAAGAAAATACTTGAATAATCATATTAACGTTGATTAATTACCCTACAATTAAATATTGCAAATGAAAATTTAACATTTTCCAGGAGTTTCATGCACTTAATCATGTGCAGTGTAGAGACATCTTTTAGTGCCCCTCCTGGTAGATTTGGAGGTTTGCGGCATCAAAAAAAAGTTCATATAGGTGGAAGCTAATGAGCCTGACCCTCTTAGACCAATCGCTGACTGTCCAACAGCACCAGCTGATTGTTGCAGCTTGGATGGAGTTAGGGAGGAGACTTGCAAAGCTGTAACTGCTCCTCAGTCCTCTGGATTCCATATGAAGGCGTGCTCGCCAGGATGGATTGTGGTTAAGCACGTCTCCTTCAGCCACGCACGTTATCGGCAGCTCTCCTCTAAATCTGTGCACTCAGTGACTAACTAGGTTAAAATTTAGTGGCCTGGAAAAATGGACCCCAAGGACGTGTTATATTTTTAAGGGTAGAGTAACCTGTATGAACCCTGTTGAGTGATGTTATAAAATACTTTTAGTTTTTACCTTTACTGTTTCACAAAAAAGAGAATTCCCACGATTTAGACTCTTTGAATGCAGACTTTAGCAGAAGCAAAATCCAAATCAAATAAAAATCACATAAATTGTTTCAATTAAACATACCTAATTAACCTACTCTGATGTTATGCAGATTTCTAGTGGTGATCTTGAGAGGAGAGAAGTTGAGAAGAGAATGAGCACTCTTTGGTCACATCCTTGGAGGTTATAATCCCACATGGAAACAATAAGCTAAGAAAAAGCCAAAATTTAAAGATTCAAGTTGTGGGTCTGAAGTTTTTGTGTGGTGCTCTGCTTTGGGTGTTTGTTTGCTTATCCTTTCCTTTGAGGTAGTAGAGTTTGGTGTATATTTTGCTATTAATATGATTATCTGCATTATGAGAAAGCGGAGGAACCCAGACCGGTTTAATTTATCCAAGATTTGATCCCTAACCTTCTCGGGGAGTCTCCGGTTATCATCGACCAAACACACCGATCGCTGAGACCTCCACCGGCGGCAGTTCCATCTTTTAAGAGCAATTCAGGCCCGGTATTATTATTGCACAATACCAGGATAAAGAACTCATTCTGCCGCTGCGAAGAGAGCGGGCGTTGGACTACCAGGGCCATAAGGTGCTCATCTTCCCGGATTACACACCGGAGGTGAGGCAGCAGCGTCGTGACTTCAGCGAGGTGTTGAAAGTGCTGCGGGAGAAAAAAGTGGAACACAGCCTTCGGTATGCAGCGAAACTTCAGGTGAAATATAATGGACACCTGAAGGTCTTTTCTACACCAGGTGAGGTGACCACGTTTATAAACTCTGAGCTGAACAGTTTGGTGTAGAGCTGTATCATTTGTGCTTCCTCTGTAAAATACTTATTCATGTTCTGAGAGACCGGCATATTGTAGTTTTCACTTAATAGTTCGTTTGAGCACGGAGTTCAGCGCAGTGTTTTTTGATCAAATTGGACACTTTGTGGAGGAACGTGTTGAAGGCCGTGTACTCCGTGGCCTTGGGCCAAGAGGGACGCTAATACTTCACTCCAGAAGTGCTTTATGCGGGGGTGGGGGGAGGATGGGGAGCGGGGGTTTTCATGGGTTTCTTCTTGTGTGTTCAAGTGTGGTTTTTTGTTTTTGTTTGTACGCTGACGGGGATGGAAGTTGATATCTGATCGAGCTGATACATGATGTTTGGGTCAAACGGTGAGGTGTGTTCTGAGGGAAATGATTTAAAAGTCTCTTGGAATGTTAAAGGTCTTGGACATGTAGTTAAAAGAGGTTAAGTTTTCTCACACCAAAAATCACTCAAACCGGATATAATATTCCTTCAGGAAACTCATATAACTATTAAAAACCAACGGAGATTAAGAGCAAATTGGATATCTCAAGTGTATCAAGCTCCTTTTACCAGCAAGTTGTGATTCTCTTTAAAAAGAATGTTTCATTTTGTTCAGACTCTGTGATTGCTGACCCGTATGGCAGATACCTCAAATTAATTTACTACCAATAACCTTGCTTAACATCTGTGCTCCAAATGTTGACAACCCTGATTTTTTTAAAGAAAGTTTTCAACTTAATACCTACAGTTGCCTCCAACATTATTACTGGTGGTGACTTCAATTGCTATCTTGACACAGACTATCCTATTCTTTTTTCTCTCATGTCCACACAACTTATACTAGAATTGATTATTTCTTGATATCCTCTGAGTTACTGCCCATAGTAGTTGATTCAAATTACCATAATATTGTAATATCTGATCATAGTCCGGTTTCAGTGGTCTTCAAAAACATTTTGACCAAGAATTATAATTGGCGCTTTAACCCTTCCCTTCTGAATGAACAAGAATTTATTAAATATTTCAATGCAAATATAGATATGTTCCTTGCTACTGATGATAACAGGGAAGTTTATCATAGACTTTTAAGGTCGTAATGAGAGGTCACACTATTTCCTTCAAACCTTCCAAGAAAAAAACACTGGAGAAAAGGCTCAAAGAAATAGAAAAAAAGCTTCCTGAACTGGAAGAAGTATATAGATCATCCTTGTTGCAAACTGACTGACTGAAATTAAGGTATGAATACAACACAATTTTAAATAAACGCATTAGCAATCTTCTCTTGAAGCTCGAACATTTTGAATTTGGAGACAAACCAGAAAAACTGTATGAAAATCAACTTAGAGGAGAACAAGCAAAACGAGCAATCCAGAAAGTGAAAACAATATCAGGTAACATAACCAAAAATAAATAAATAAATAAAATAAATAATAATAAAATAATAATAATAATAAATAAACACCAATCCAAAGGAAATTAACTCTTGTTTCACCAAATTCTGCAAAAACTTGTATTCTAGTAAAATTAAACCTTCTCAAAGCAACTTCTGCAATTTCTTCAACCAATTATCTATTCCCCAACTAGATGGAGCCCTGAGAGACGAAATTGATTCCCCTATCTCTAAAACCATCTTTTAAGAGCAATTCAGGCCCTACCGCTTGGAAAGACAGTTGGTCCAGATGGATTTGGTAATTAATTCTATAAAGCCTTTCAAAACAAAATGATCTCTCTCATGCTTAGGATGGTAAACAACTCTGTTAAAAATAAAAGGTTACCAACTTCACTTTATGATGCAAATATCTGCTTGCTTCACAAAACTGGTAAGGAGGAAGGTGACCCAGCAAATTACAGACCCATTGGTCTTTTAAATTGTGATCATAAAATCATAACCAAAGTTTTAGCTACAAGATTAAACAAACAGATTTCAACAACTATACACCCCAACCAAGCAGGATTTATTCCTGGTAGATGGTCATTTAATAACGTTTGTTTATTGCTAAATACTATCACGGTCCTGGGTCTTTTGACCCAGCGTTTTGAGTTTTAGTTTATTTTGATGTTTATAGTTTATGTTTAGGTTCATTAAGTTATTCAAGTTCATTTGTTTATTATATTCCCCTTGTGTTTTCAACTCCTGTGTTAAGTCTCCCTTGTCCTTCATGTGTTTCATGTCTGCATTTCTTAGGTTGTCAAGTTCATGTTGTCACGTCTGCGTTTCATTATTTCCTGATTTATTTTGAAGAGGTCCTGTGTTCTATGTGTTTAGTTTCACACTCCCCTTGTGACGCTGTTATGTTCATGTGTGTCAGCTGTTTTCACATGGGTTCCAACTTCCCTCATTAGCCCTCTGTGTGAATTTAGTCCGTGTGTTTTCAGTCATTCGTTGTCAGGTCGTCTGTTGTGTTCACGTCATGCATGCAGGTTTTTACCATGTCTCCATGCCATGTAAGGTTTTTTCATGCTTTAATCTTAGTTTACCCAGTTTAATTTATTGTTTAGTTTCACCTTTGCCTTTTGTTTTGTACTTCTTTACCAGCCCTTAATAAATGGCTCATTTTGGTTATTCCATGTCACGTTTCACATTCTGCTTTGGTCTGCGTTTGAGTCCTTTTTCGCAACACATACAGTCTGCTTCTGCCAGACTATGACAAATACAATTTATTCAGGTTATGGAAAACAGGCAAAAATAGCTGTGCTCTCTCTTGACGCCCAAAAAGCATTTGATCAGATTGAATGGTCTTATTTTTTTAAGACCCTTAAATGATTTGTTTCCAGGCAATACTTCATGGAGTGGATGAAAATGATTTATCTATGTCCGGTGTCCTGCATCCTCACTAATGCAGATAAATCCTCCCCCTTTCAATTACAATGCAGAGGGAGACAGATGATCCACTCTCACCTCTTCTTTTTGACATAGCTCCCCTTGCTATTAACATAAGAAACCACCCTGTCATGGTCCGGGTGAGTGCTGGGCCTTCCCACAGGGCCGGCGTTTCCACTCCAGCTCTGCTCTAAAAGAACGCACGTACCTGGGCCCGCCTACTATCCTCGAAAACGTAAAATGATTGGCTAGAATTGGCTCAGGAAAAAAAAAAGCACCGAAATAAAGCACCGAAATGTGCGCTGCTTTTCGGTCTGGTTACTACCGTTTATGTCAGAGCCGGTGCCCGGTACCCATCCCTACTATCTACAGACAGTATTTTGCAGACTGTTCACTGGTGCGACCTAAACTCAAGCTAGTTACTTATGCTAAAGATGAGTTAGTTGTGATGGGTTGTCTGCCCGCATCAGTTGTGCTGCATGCACAGAATGAAAAAGTTCCTGCTTCCTTCTACATTGTCAAAGCTGGTTCCCCGTAGGGGTGGGCGATATAAATGATATACGATAGAAACGATATAAATTTGGCCAGCGATAGAGATTTTAACTATATCGCTCTATCGCGATAGCGCATGTTGATGATGTTATCAAGCTGCGCCTGTTTTGGTCGAAAGCATTGCAGCGGCTACAACAATTATCATCTGCAAATTATGCCGGGCGACAGTCATAGCAAAGAGATGAAGCACTTTTGAAATATGGGGAAAGCCAAAAACTGCGCTTCCTCCACTTCCATGACATTGATTCATTGATTGAATTCTCTTGCAGCTGCTCTATTCCCATATTGTTGCAGTATATTAATAACTAACCTCGTATTGTGGATGAATAATCTCAGTTGTTCTCCTGACTGAAGTTTAGCCCGTGTATAGCATCCTGCTATGCGATTGCATTTGTCCCTAACCACCAGAATCCCTCACGTTAACTTTTATCAAGTGGGGGAAAAAAAGTTGGCGTTCATCCTCCAGCTTCACTGTGCTAATGTTATGCTAACATAGCTGTGTCGCTAGCAATCACGTAGCACAACATTATATAGCAGGTAGTCCAACTTCAGTAACCCTGCAAACGCCACTGGTGTTTAGTTTACTGTCTTTATTTATGTTGGAAGTGGTAGCAGAGCTGTACGTTTGAATCAGTTTAAAAAAATCTCTCAGTCAGTCAGAACATGGTAGGTCATGTTTAGGTGGAAACTAGCGAGCTAACTTCCTGTTAACTTCTAAATCCGTTAAATTTAATAAATTCCGTTTTCATGGATGCCTGGATGTTAAACTTAATTGTTACACCTGGTAAAGCACCAATGCTGATGATTTTATTAAAGATGGAAGAATTTAGACCGTTTTTAACTCTGTGTTCGTTTCACTTTGGGACCTGAAGTCGACGGAGTTTTGGACCCAGATTACTCCGAAGCCATAATGCTCTGACATCAAAACATTTTTTAACAGATTTCTGCACGCCAAAATCGGTTCAAGGTCAGTAAGCACAACCAGAATTCAAACACAAGGCACACTTGATTTTTGAGAAAATTAAAGGATTTTAAGTGTGCCTTATAGTGTGGAAAATACATTATACAGAAGAAAAGAATATATCGCGATATATATCGTTACCGCACGTGCTTCAAATTATATCGCGATATGGATTTTAGGCCATATCGCCCAGCCCTAGTTCCCCGCTATTAGGCCTCAACCTCATTAGAGCACGGCATCGTCGGAGGCAAAGTGGACCGCATTCTGGAGGAAACTGCTGTTACGTTCTTAGTCTAGGCGTGTATTGAACGCAACAAGAAATTGGCCCACTCCACCAAAGCAAGAACACAAACAGTCGTATCTTTTAAAGTGCTAAGCAGCCATTTATTAGCTTCAGCAGTGAGCAGTGCCAAAAATAACAAACAAAACTCCCTAATGGTCCCTACGCTTTCCTACACCAAAAATGAAAACCAAACAAAAGACAATTCACTTACCTAACTTCCTAAACGAAAAACAGGAGAAAACGTAATCAACAAAAATGGCTTCTCACGCCTACTAGGCTGCTGCAGTGAAGGATATATACAAGGTGAACAAAATGTACGATCGCTACTTGACAAATCTATTTACAGCTATTTACAAAATTGACATAATAACGCCAGACACACACACGAGGTTATACTGGCTAATCACTTTGTCAAAGAAACTCTACACTGCAACAAATCAACACACAGGTTCTTGGTTGAATGGTGGAGGTTAGGAGAGAGGGGGCCAGGTGGCTGTCATCTGGTAGTTAAATACTGCAGGTGATTAGCCAATTATCCAATCCAAGGACAGGAAGAGACTCCACCCAGCTACTCAGCAGGCACGCCCAGGTGTCCACCTCCTAAGAGAGAAAAGGGGAAGAAACTCACGGCCATCCTCTGGTTGGAGGAGTCACACATAAAACAAACACAACATTGGATCATAACACTGCAGATGAGCCTGATTCTACTAAGCGGAAGTCTGCTTCATCCATAAAGTACAGGTAAACAACAATGTGCAGCCTGTACGTCAAAAGCTGAGATGCCTGCCATTAAGTGTATGTACAGAGGTATCAGCGGAACTCTCTTGCTTGCTCAAAGCAGGCATAATTGAAAGGATCAATGCAGCTGAGTGGGTGGGTCCTCTGGTCGTGGCACGGAAGCACAAAAGGGAGTGGAGTCTGTGTGTTGACCTTTGTGAACCCAATAAGAGTATCATCCCTGACTGCCATCCTCTTCCTCATATGGAGGATCTGTTTGCTGAGTTGGCAGGTTATGGGTCTGTCTAGCACAACCCCCCGCTGGAACAAGACAATTCTACTACAACAGCAAAAGCAAGACGCAAGTCACCAGAGCTCTTTGTGTTACTTGTGCATGAGGGAGACCCAACTGAAGCCGAGTGTTGTTCCGCCCACTTCACCTCTGTTGGACTCTTAGCCAGGTTCCCTGTACCGCTCTTTTTATTGTGGTTACATGAATATGCATAGGTTCATTAACATATGATGTCTTACACAGGCATACATGTAAACAAACAATATCTTGTCTGTGTGTGTGCAGTCAAGATGTGACCCTGTGAAGACTCCCCACACCTACTGGCGCCAGGGAGTCCAGCAGCTCACATAAACAAAAGGCTCTTACACGCAAACAGATCTATGTGTGTTTGCTATACCATATATCAGGAGGAGAAGATATGACCTCTCTCATGACCCTAGGAGGTGTGTGACCTATGCCAGAACACTCTGAAGAGGTGTGAATGTACTCCCCTCTTCACGCTACACAGACTTGTTACAGACCCCCTAGGATTAGACATTTTGTCAATCTACAAACGATTTTATACATCAAAATGATTATATATTTCTAAGCATAAATGACAATCCAACAATATAAACCTTAATCTCTATCGCTGGCCACTCACTACAGCCAGATTGACCTGAGCTCAGCATACCACTAATTACCTTTGCATCTGGAGGGCCGCAAGCTGAATGCTTTCATCACTCATGAGAGACTGTTCTCATGAGTGATGAAAGCCTCTCATGAGAGACTTGGTCTAGCATCAGCCCCATCGCCTTTCCAGAAAAAGGGCCACAGGACTGCAGGTTTGCTATCACACTGGTTGATTACTTCAGCAAATGGCCAGAAGTAGCCCTTACTTCATCGGCTACTACAGACACTGTTATTAGGTTCTTATCTTCAGTCTTTGCACGGGAGAGAAACCCCTGTGAGCTTACGGCGGATAATGGAACACAATTCACTTCATCTGCCTTTGCTGATTTCCTGAAGGAAAGGGCCATCAAGCACATTAGGACAAGTGTGTATCACCCTCAAGCTAACATGTGTGTTGAAACATTTAACAGAGTACTGAAGGACTGTGTTCAAGCTGCACAGACGCCGTGGAAGCCTGCCTTAATGGAGATGCTACAGATTTACTGTCATAGTCCTGAGTCTGTGACTCAGTGGTTTTGTGTTTAGTGTATTTATTGATGTCATTATTATTATTATTATTATTATTTGTGGGCTGTTTTGAGATGGTTTGTGTTTTGGGGTTTCGGATACTGGGTTTCTGGGTTTGTGCTCCCTCTGTTGGTCCCTGGTGTTAGTGTTCCCCTGTCTCTTCAGGTTAATCAGGTCCAGCTGTGTCTCCCACCTGTGTGTGATTTCCCAGTGTCCCTCTGTGTATTTATAGTGTGTGCCTGCCTGTGTTCCTTGTCGCGCCGTCTGTGTTCATCCTCTGTGTTACCCTGTGTACTCTGCTTTGCTCTGTTAACCTCTCTGTGACTCCGCTATGTGCTCTCCCTGCAGTCCTCCTCTCGTGTTTCAGGTTTGCTATTCTATGGTTTAGTTTCTCCCAGTTTAGTTTATCCTTAGATCTGGTTTTGCAATCCCCACTTTGTGTTCTGTATTCATAATAAACCACCCTCACATCTTAGTAAGTGCTGCATTTGAGTCCTCCTTTCCACACATCACACGGCTGCTGCCCCAGTCGTGACATTTACTGTGCTACAGCTCATGCAACAAGGGGAGCAGCTCCGTTTCAGCTTTTCAGAGGGAGACCAATGAGAACAAAACTACATGTCCTGCCATTTCCCAAAGACACTGCCAGAGCAGCAGACTGGACTGAGCACCTTCATCTTGAGTGATGGAAAGAGATGGAATGCAGCCTGTC
Source organism: Oreochromis aureus (assembly GCF_013358895.1). NCBI lineage: Eukaryota > Metazoa > Chordata > Actinopteri > Cichliformes > Cichlidae > Oreochromis > Oreochromis aureus. The sequence goes on from NC_052961.1 coordinate 3,560,061, forward strand.
TCTCACTCTGCCGAGCAGAGAATGCTCAGGCGCTGCAGGCTGTTAAAGAGGTTAAAAAAAACACAAGAGAAACTCCAAAAAGACCTTCTGTTCCTAACAGACCGAGGCAGTTACCAGCTTGGACAAAGGATTATGTAATTAAATAAGTTTTTAAAAAAAAAAGTAAAAGTGGGGAAATAACACGCTTGAGCTGTTGGACGATAATGTTAAGTTCCATACTGAGGTCCAAGTATAATAGATGATTGATTTACTATGATTTATTTTGTGAAGTCTTTCGTGACTTAAGGTTGTTAAGTTACTTCAGTAACCTTAACTGTAGAAGTATTCATTATAAAGGACGATTTAGGCACCATGATAAGATGGGTATTTTAAGTTCACATGTATAGTTCAAACACCCAGAAGTGTTATAAGTAAAATAGGTTCAGCAAGCATTATTAAAAATGCTGTCTGGTTGCAAAATCTACTACTAATAATGTTATGTGCAAATAGTTGATGTTACCTTGCTAAGTATGTTAATACTGAGCTAGTAGAATTCTGTGAGAATGAGGAGAGATGTTATGTTTACATACACTGCTAAGATGGTGAAGGGTTGCTTTACAGGGCGACTGAATATGAACATATACTCATTTACCAGTAGGCTCTGTGACTGAAAGAGATAGAACAAGAGAGAAAGTACCGTGGGATGAAACGGATGGCTAACTACTGCTGAATACACGTTCCACTATAAACCAAGCTCCGACTCCGTTCTTCTGTCGAATACACCACAGTAAGCACTTTGAGCACCTCTCACTGTCGTTCTTTGTTTGCATCAATGTAAATAAAGCTTTGTCACCCTCGGTCCCTGCGTCTAGTGTCGTCTGCCTTAGAGTTTGTTTTCCCCACTGGCCTCAGGCCGTGACACACCCAGGTATAGAGGGAGTCAAATTTGGGAATGCCGAAAGTCTTGTTAATATGTATGCAGATGATTTATTGATCTGTCTTTCTGAACCATAAATTTTATTTCCTAACCTTTTAAATTGCATTAAACACTTTGGGAAATTATCAGGATATATGATTAATTGGGACAAATCTGAATTCATGCCGATAACAGATAACTTATGCCCAAAATTTCTCAGCTCACTTCCATTTAAATTAGTGACTATATCCTTTAATTATCCTGGGTTTTAGTTTCCTAAAAATCAAAAACTCCTTTATAAACGGAACTTCTTGGAAATGCTGGACAAGCTCAAAGAGCATATTAGAAAACGGAAACTGCTCCCTTTGTCTTTACTTGGTAGAATAAATGCAGTTAGAATGGTGTCTCTGCAATGATTTCTATATCTTTTTCAAAACCTCCCTATTTACTTGCCCCTTAAATTTTTTAAGCAAAAAAAGCTCATCTTCAAAAAAGTACTTCCAGTGTGGGGTTAGTTCTCCCTGTGTTTAGAAACTATTACTGGGCTGCAAATTCAAGAGCTCTATTACACTGGCAGTGGGGTCCGCCTGTCGACTATCGTTAGGATAATCTCTCGCTTTGGCTTCAGCTAGAGTCAGCAACAGTATCTGAAACCTCATTACCGGCCTTGTTGTTTTCTAACACTAGTTCCTCTAATAAATGGACCAGTTGTGATTTTGTTGTTAAACACTCTCTAAAGATATTAAGTCAAATCAGGAAATTTCTTAAATTCTCAGTAAGAATGCCAATAACACACAACCACTTGTTTAAACCAGGAAAAAAGGACAGGGTGTTTTTAGATTGGTGGGGAAAGGGGTAGAAACATTTTGACGACTTATATATAGATGGCAAATTTGGTTCTTTGCTTCAACTCTAACAAAAATTTCAGTTACCTCAATCACATTTTTTCCGCTATCTTCAAACAAGAAATTTTGTTCAATAAAAACTTGCAGACTTTCCACTGAAACCATTAAGTCATACCTGCCTTGAAACAATTTTGAAAGCAAACTCTAAACATCTGATATCACAGTTTGTTAAGTGCTTTACAGTTACAGCAGATTCTGATTGAATTAGGAAACTGATGTTTTTAACGAACACCTTTTATTGCATGTAATGCACAGACGCACCAACAGAGGGCAGTAATCTCCCTTCAACATACCTTTTGTTGTAGAACATCTTACTATTCGTCACTGATTGAAGAAAATAAGAACAACCCCAGGTTTCTCTTCAGCACTGTAGCCAGGCTGACAAAAAGTCAGAGCTCTACTGAGCCAACAATCCCTTTAACGTTAACTAGTAATGACTTCATGAACTTCTTCACAAATAAAATTTTTATCATTAGAGAAAAAATTACCAATAATCATCCCACAGATGTAATATTATCTACAGCTACTTTTAGTACCATCAATGTTAAGTTAGACTCTTTTTCTCCAATTGATCTTTCTGAGTTAACTTCAATAATTAATTCCTCCAAACCATCAACGTGTCTTTTAGACCCCATTCCTACAAAACTGCTCAAAGAAGTCCTGCCATTAATTAATGCTTCAATCTTAAATATGATCAACCTATCTCTAATAATCGGCTATGTACCACAGGCCTTCAAGCTGGCTGTAGTTAAACCTTTACTTAAAAAGCCATCTCTAGACCCAGCTGTCTTAGCTAATTATAGGCCAATCTCCAACCTTCCCTTCATATCAAAAATCCTTGAAAGAGTAGTTGTCAAACAGCTAACAGATCATCTGCAGAGGAATGGCTTATTTGAAGCGTTTCAGTCAGGTTTCAGAGCTCAGCACAGCACAGAAACAGCTTTAGTGAAGGTTACAAATGATCTTCTTATGGCCTCTGACAGTGGACTCATCTCTGTGCTTGTCCTGCTAGACCTCAGTGCTGCGTTCGATACTGTGGACCATAATATCCTATTAGAGCGATTAGAACATGCTGTAGGTATTACAGGTACTGCGCTGCAGTGGTTTGTATCATATCTATCTAATAGACTCCAATTTGTACATGTAAATGGAGAGTCCTCTTCAGACACTAAGGTCAATTATGGTGTTCCACAGGGTTCAGTGCTAGGACCAATTCTATTTACATTATACATGCTTCCCTTAGGCAGCATCATTAGAAGACATAGCATAAATTTTCACTGCTATGCAGATGACACGCAGCTCTATCTATCCATGAAGCCAGGTATCACAGACCAATTAGTTAAACTGCAGGAATGTCTTAAAGACATAAAGACCTGGATGGCCGCTAACTTTCTGCTTCTTAATTCAGATAAAACTGAGGTTATTGTACTCGGCCCTGAAAATCTTAGAAATATGGTATCTAAGCAGATTCTTACTCTGGATGGCATTACCTTGGCCTCCAGTAATGCTGTGAGGAACCTTGAGTCATTTTGACCAGGACATGTCCTTCAATGCACATATTAAACAAATATGTAAGACTGCTTTCTTCCATTTGCGCAACATCTCTAAAATTAGAAATATCCTGTCTCAGAGTGATGCTGAAAAACTAGTTCATGCATTTATTACTTCCAGGCTGGACTACTGTAATTCATTATTATCAGGATGTCCTAAAACTCGCTGAAAAGCCTTCAGCTAATCCAAAATGCTGCAGCAAGGGTACTGACAGGGACTAGAAAGAGAGAGCATATTTCTCCTGTTTTGGCTTCCCTTCATTGGCTTCCTGTTAAATCCAGAATTGAATTCAAAATCCTGCTCCTCACATAGAAGGTCTTAAATAATCAGGCCCCATCTTATTTTAATGACCTTGTAGTACCATATCACCCAATTAGAGCACTTCGCTCTTGCACTGCAGGCCTACTTGTTGTTCCTAGAGTATTTAAAAGTAGAATGGGAGGCAGAGCCTTCAGTTTTCAGGCCCCTCTTCTGTGGAACCAGCTTCCAGTTTGGATTTGGGAGACAGACACTATCTCTACTTTCAAGATTAGGCTTAAAACTTTCCTTTTTGCTAAAGCATATAGTTAGGGCTGGACCAGGTGACCCTGAATCCTCCCTTAGTTATGCTGCAATAGACGTGAGCTGCCGGGGATTCCCATGATGCTTTGAGTTTTTCCTTCCAGTCACCTTTCTCACTCACTATGTGTTAATAGACCTCTCTGCATCGAATCATATCTGTTATTAATCTCTGTCTCTCTTCCACAGCATGTCTTTCATCCTGTTTTCCTTCTTTCACCCCAACCGGTCGCAGCAGATGGCCGCCCCCCTGAGCCTGGTTCTGCCGGAGGTTTCTTCCTGTTAAAGGGAGTTTTTCCTTCCCACTGTCGCCAAAGTGCTTGCTCATAGGGGGTCATATGATTGTTGGGTTTTCTCTGTATTTATTATTGTGCTACCTACTGTACAATATAAAGCGCCTTGAGGCGACTTTTGTTGTGATTTGGCGCTATATAAATAAAATTGAATTGAATTGAATTGAATTGAATTGCCTTTAAACACAGCAAGTAAAACTGTGACATACACACAATGGGAGACCAAGACCACACCGTTTTGCCTTCCGGTGTTTTCAACACATTGTTGCAAATTCCCACTCAGGACTGGTTGAAGATGGTCGGTGAGAAGAACGGGAGAATATTAGAGCTTTTTAAGCTGAGTAAAAGCACAATTGAGTTGGTCCTGGCTGGAAAATAACCTGCAGCGCTCTACATAACCCCACCCCTCATCCGGTCCTGCTTACCCCCGCCTCCTCGTGCCCAGTCCTTTTAAAAACCCCAACTCCTCTCTCCTCCACATCTCCTAAAAAACAACCATGAAGAACTTCGGAGCTCCCTCTGCTCTATCTCCAGCATCCTTTCGGCCAACAGCTACTTCTACTCCAGCCCCGAGCCCTCCGATGGATCTTGCTACTCCACCACCGAGTCCCCAACGGGCGTCATCATCTCCGGCCGCTATGCTTGCAGATTCGCCGCTCCTGCCTCCATCACCTCAAGGTTGGAACTCTCCCAGCAGTAGCGGTTTTAGATACGGGCGACACGGGCGGTTGCCCGGGGCGGCATCGTGGTGGGGGGCGGCATCACGGGCATTGGCAAAAAAAAAAATGGTGCCCCGACATCATGCCAGCGCATATTGGGGATGGCATAGGCACCGATCGGTTTTCTATCGCCCATTTGCCCTCCGTTTGCAGGGTGCGCCTGCTACTTGCAGCACAGGGAGGAGAGGGCGGGGGGAGTGTTCGCCCAGGGCGCCAAACAGGCTAGGACCGCCACTGTCTCCCAGCCACCCTCAACTAGCCGCTCTCGGCAGGCAATCACCCGAGCAGACCCCTGTAACCAGCTCAGTCTCCGGTGCTTCGCTGTGGGCGTTGGGCGACCCTGTGTGCCGGGCTCTTTTCCGAGAGCCTGAAGACAATGATCCCCACCCAGGGGAGAGCCGTGGACAGTCTTTGTCCATGGACAACGATGAGGCCGTGACTCTACTCCCCACCGCTGTTTTTGAACTTATAAAACTAACTCTCAAGGACCTTATCAACTCGTTGCTCCAGAAACATAGACAGGATGTATGTCAAGGATGCGAGGTCTCCCACCCCTCACAGAGACGTCATTCTTGTCTTTTCCTGCTGGAAAAATATTACTTTTTCAAGTACTATGATGAACTCTGCAAAAGATTATGGAATGGACATTTCACCAACACATTATTACAAATTTTACGGTTAGAGGGGTTTTCACCACCACCGGAGCAAGTCCGAGGTGTGGCCCAAGCGTATCTCTTTGAACTCAGAGATGCCCGAGACATAGAGACTGCACTGCAAGAAATTGACTTCAGCGTCACAGAGGTTACTCGCACCAATATAGACCAAGTGCTAGATGACAATTACTCACTGTGGCTGTCCTAGTATTTGTTTTTTCTTCTCTTGCCTATTATTTTTCTTGGTTTTAGCTTTCTTGTTTTTCTTACTGTTCAGTTTTTCTTACTTTTTCAGTTATTTTTGTTTTTACTTCAAACGTATTGTTTTTCATTAAATCAAATAAATTGTTTATGGAAAACCATTACATGAAATAAAACCTTTTTGGAAAAGCACTGCAAGAATCAAACTCATTATTTGTTTTTTACTCGTTCAAATGTATTGTTTTTCATTACATCAAATTAATTGTTTGTGGAAACAATTAATTTGATGTGGGTCAGATGCCTCCTGACATCTGACCTACGTTAAACTCATGGACTGAACATACACACACCCACAACCACTAGCACTTTACTAGCACTTTACCACTACTGTATAGTTCTGTGTAGATAATCATTCTGTACATACGATAATTTTTAATCCCACAACTGTTTATAACTTACATAGTTCACATTCTGTATAACTGTATATCTCAGATTTCTGTATAGTTTTTATTTCATATTTATATCCTGTTCATAGCCTGTACATAGCTTGTACTCACTACAGCCTGTACATACTTATAGTTATAGAATATTCATAACATACTTCACACTGTGTACATTATAACATACATAATAGACCCATTTCTGTAATATACTTACACATCTCTATTATTGCTAATTTATATTGTAATATATCTATATCACGACTAAAGCACTTTCTGGATGGATGCAAACTGCATTTCGTTGCCCTGTACCTGTGACATGTGCAATGACAATAAAGTTGAATTCTATTCTATTCTATTCTAAAATCTTTACATCACATAAGTAACCGTTCGTCATGAAATAAAACCATAGTTAAACATAACTTGAAAGAACACACATGGCAGAACAGATTCTATTGAAACGCGCATATTACGACCCATCTCACCCCGGTAGTTTTTGCGGAGTGCAAAAATGGATTAAAAACGTCCAGGATGAAACTGGTACAAAGATTAATGCCCAAACAGCTCGAAATTTCCTCGCAGAACAGGACGCTTACACAGAGCTGCACGCCTGCGCTTTCCGCGAAACCGAGTGTTTGTCGCCAGACCTCTTAATCAATTTCAAGCAGACCTTTGTGATATGAGGGCATTAGCTGAGCATAACGATGGCTATCAATATTTACTTACAGTTATAGATGTTTTCTCTAAAAAAGCCTATGCAAGAGTCTTGAAAAACAAAACAGGCGTTCAGGTCACCAAGGCTTTTGAGTCTGTCTTAAAAGATGGCCAAATTCCTCAAAAGCTACAAACAGATAGTGGTAAGGAATTTTTTAATTCCAGTTTTCAATCTTTAATGAAAAAGCATGGTATAAATCATTTTGCTACAGGGAGCGACCTAAAAGCATCCGTGTGTGAAAGGTTTAATAGAACTCTTAAAAGTAAAATGTATAGATATTTCACTGCTGTAAATACACGTAGATATATCGATGTGTTACAGGATTTATTACACAGCTATAACACTAGCTTTCATCGTTCCATAAAAATGGCCCCCAATCAAGTAAATTCAGACAACGCAGCGTTAGTATTTCAAAACCTATATGGCACTTCTCCCTCTCCTTGTAGAAAAAAGCCCATGAAATTTAAAAAGGGGGATCATATCAGGCTGTCTAAAGTTAGAGGTGTGTTCGATAAACGTTATGAGCAAACATTCACAAGCGAGGTATTTACTATTGATCAATGCATACCTAGAGACCCTCCTGTTTACAAAATCAAAGATTACGATGGGGAAGAAATTATCGGTAGTTTTTACGAGCATGAGCTGCAGAAAATCGCTTTCGTTAAAGATAAGCTCTATCACATAGACAAAATTCTCTCAAAACGTAAACAGAGGGGACAGATTTATTTCCTGGTGAAATGGAGGAACTGGCCTGAAAAGTTTAATAGCTGGGTTAAGGCCAGTGAGCTTAAAAACATTGCATAACAAACTCCGGACCTCACTCTCACCAGGGTAACCTTGGTAACCGGGCTACAATGGCTGTCAGGTCGCAGGGGTTTTACGTCACTCTTCCATCAAAGGCAAGTCTGAACGTATTTAAAAATAATACAAGTAGCTCTTTCTGTGTTGATTTGGCCCAGCATCTCAATCTCGATGGGGCCTGGGAGGTGGCTCTCACTGAAATTTCATATCCCTATACATGGCTTAATCTCCCGAATGATAAGGCTTATTTTGAATGGAGGAAGAAGGGTGATGTTGAACAGAGACCTGAGGACGTGGTTAAAACGAAAATACGCGCAGGCTTTTATGAGGATGCTAACACGCTAAGAGCAGAGGTTGAAGCCTGTCTCAGGCGTATTGACTCGGATATTTATCTGAAATATCACCCCATTGTTAAAAAGTTTGAATTCACAGCTGGAGGGATATATCAGCTCAGGTTTTTTCCGCCTCTCGCATATATGCTTGGTGTACCAGTAGGTGTATGGCAGCGGTTCGAGCGCAAATTTGCCCCATATCCTGCAGATATAAAAGCATGATGTTACCACCTGTTTTGCTATTCTGATATAGCAGCCTTACAGCTGGTAGGTGATAGCTATTCGCCCCTACTGCGTACTGTCAGAATAGAGGGCAATTACGGAGATATCGTGACCCTGTGCTTTAACAAACCAGACTATATTCCCGTTGCTCGCAAACACATCGAAAATATCCATATTTATACGGTATTACGAAACATGGGCTGCCCGGGTTTTCGGGGGCACCCGTAATTGTTTAGATTTGTAACCCCGTTCATAAAGCGGGGTGTGACCCTCGTTAAACCTCATTTGAAAACAGATGCTATTCCTCGTCCGTAAATTATGGGTGCCCACGAAAACCCAGGCAGCCCATTACCAGCCTGTGTTTCGTAATACCGTATAATAATAATAATAATAATAGATTGGATTTATATAGCGCTTTTCAAGGCACGCAAAGCGCTTTACAATGCCATTATTCATTCACGCTCACATTCATACACTGGTGGAGGCAAGCTACGGTTGTAGCTGAGAGCGGCTAGTTGAGGGTGGCTGGGAGAGTTCCAACCTTGAGGTGATGGAGGCAGGAGCGGCGAATCTGCAAGCATAGCGGCCGGAGATGATGACGCCCATTGGGGGCTCGGTGGTGGAGTAGCAAGATCTGTCTCGGGGGGGCTCGGGGCTGGAGCAGAAGCAGCTGTTGGCCAAAAGGATGCTGGAGATAGAGCAGAGGGAGCTCCGAAGTTACAGCCCAGTCAGAGCAAGTAAAAGTGATCCACGGTGTGAGCGGACCAAAACTTTCACCGGCTTTAAGTTGATAAAAATAGATTTCACTCTCTGGGAGGCTGAAAGCATAGCCCCAAAACCCACCAGTGCTGAGAGGGAATCTTTCCTTCAACCGGTTAGCAGCTGCAGGCTGCACTCTGCAAAGATGCAATCTTCTGAGTTCTGCTGGCGTGGCGGAGGCTCTGTAGCTGGTTACGGGGGTCTGAGAGACCACAGTGAGGTTGGTAGGTCTTGCAGCCATGCTGTTTGTGGAAAAAAAAGAAGAGAAAACTTGCTTGTTTTTTTTTTTCTGAGAGAAGAAAAAAACAGTTATATTTAAGGTGAAATGTTAGATTATTTATCCTGAATGCGAGCGAGAGAATAAACCTATCGCTGAGAAGGTAAATCCGGGCTGAGCGCGATTGGCTAGCCGGGGTGCGAGTGGAGCCGCCCCTTTGTTATGTGATTGGCAGCGGGGCAGTTAGGTTTACCTGGGAGGCGGAGTTGGTCTCCGAGGCAAATTTCGAAACAAGAGCGAGAATCATTAAGCAGTAGATGTGGAGCGATCAAGAAGGAGAAACTGTGCTCTGGCTGCGGTTTGGTGCGAGTAAGCGCGAGGTAGAACTTAGACTCTGCGCTGAATTTTACACGGAGCTAGTAGAGGGCTGGTTTGAAGAAAAAAGACTAAGGGTTTTTTCAGGATTTTTCCCTGTTTTCGAACCCAAGGCTTGGGGGTAGGAAGGTTGCCTACAGGTAATTTGTAGGGGTTTTTTGTTGGGAGTTTTTTGGAGAAAACACGTAGGGATTTTTAAGGAGTATTTTCCTGCTTATGTGCCTAAAGATCGGGTGGGACCCGCGGTGTGCCGAATTTGAGAAAAAAGACTTAGAATAGAGGGGTAGCTAACAAGTTATTCTAGGGTTTTGGAGAAAAAATGTGGAGGGTTTTTTAAGGAGTTTCTCCCTGCTTATTTTTGCCTAAGGATCTGGGTGGGAGCCGCGGGGATCGCGAGTGTTTTTTTGTGACTCTGAGTTTGATTTTAAATTTCTTTGTTCGGACTAAACAAATGCATATAAATTGAAATAAAGTTTTCCCCCAAGGCATGCGCCCTCTATGTCTGGCCATACTGAACGTTACAAAAAGGTTTATTGGGGGCCATAAATCACTCAGTTTGGCATAAGGGGCCTAATATCTCTCTCTCCTGTGTTTTAAGAGGTGGCTTAATGAGGTGGTGTCTGTGGCCAGGGTGGAACAGATAAGATTGGGCAGGGTTGGACAGAAAATAAACTGCAGGAAACTAAACAGAAGAAAGAAGAAGAGAAATAACAATTTAACATAAACCAGTGACACACTCCAGGGCCTGTCAACCCTGGCAGGGCCTCCTTGGATGAGGGTGTCTAGTGATAATGACCAAAACACCCGATGAATCCAAGGTCCACTACTGACGATGTGTCCCAAATTTAAAATGATCATCTAGATCAGATCTCTAATCGCTAAACCTAACCAAGGAAGGAAAATGGTAGATAAGCCTGGGTTAAAGACTGAAAGTTAACACATACAACGACGTGCACTGCTGGCAAAGTTTCTGAGCTGCCTTTCCTCATAACAGCCATCCCTCAAGAGTCTCTCCATCTAAAGCAATGCATTATCAGGGACTGTAACATCTAGTCCTTACTACTGAATGCTTCTGAAAACTGTCAAAATTTGGGCTAATTCTTAAAAGGTGCCATAGCTGGATTGGCCATCGGACATACCGGGCCTTTGCCTGGTGGGCCGATGGTGAGTTTTTGTTTTTATACGCTGATGGGGGTTTAGTTTGTTTGTTTGGGGTTTTTTTTGTAACAGTATAAACAATGAAAGATGGTGGATTGGCCAAGATGGTCGATGTGTAAAAATAACTCTAATTTCTATATAGCTGGGTTGGTGCTATGATGCTCCCGTAAAAAACAGGATCGTCCCATATTAAGAGAAAATATTCCGCGTTTCGTATTGAGGTGAAAAGGAACACAGTTTGTTCCATACTTCATTCAGAATGAAAAAAGACACAAAGCTGGAGGAGGAGGCTTACAATGACTGTGTCATCTGCATATTTAATGAAATGCCTGTTGGCCTGTGTACTGTGACAGTCATTAGTGTACAAAATATACAGTTCAGATGTTTGGAAAAACAGCAGTTTATTCTCACACACTGAGATCTGTCAGTTAAAAAGACTAAAATCCAACCAACGAGATTAAAATCAAGTTTAAACTGGTTAAGAAGTTTATCAACCAAAAGATTTGGCTGGATAGTATTAAAAGCTGAAGGAAAATCAATAAATAAGAGCCGAGCGTGAGCTTTGGCACCATCAAGATGGCGATAAAAGAAGTTCAACAGAGTGACCACTGCATCATCAACACTTCACTACACAGTTCATGTTTGGAAGTCTGAGTTCTGTTTTTTTTTTGTGGTTTTTTTTTTTTTTTGGGGGGGGGTTATGGGTTTTATGGAGGTGTTGCCCTAAACTTGTGATCAGCTGTTTATTATCAGTTTATTATCATGCTAAAAAATGTTTTATCTCACTTCCATTTCTTCTTGTTGCTTGTTGAAGGTCTATTTCGAATCTTCTTAAACCTATTCCAGACAGAGAGTCCATGTACTGGTACTCTGGGTATACACTGACAGACACTTCGATGACTCTTGGTGGCGCTGTCACTTGGTGTTCGCATCGCCGTTCTCGGTGAGTAAATACCGCCGAGAACGCACGGGAATACGTACCCGCCCGAGAACGCGAGCATGGACTCGCGATATGTACAATTGGAACACCTGCGTGCGTGATGATGTCACAGGTCCGGAGTTTTACTGCCGTCCCCTCTTAATTTAACTGTGAGTAACATGTTATGAAGCTTAACTTTAATCACAGCCAAACCGGTTTACTCAGGAACAAATAAAACACTGAAATAAACCAAACATTAACATTTAGAAGTGATCTAAGTGACTTATATATCATTTTTAACCTCAGTAGTGAAACCTCTATTAATAAAAAATAGTGTACATGTACATACGTGTACATACCTTAATAAAAACAAGCAGGTGAGATGTTAGAACGCTTTTATTTCTATTCTAGTGGACACTCAATACTATAGACAGCTGCTGGGGTTTCTTTAACCTGATTAGTGAGAAGACCGCGAGTGGGGGGGGTTTGAAAACGATGTGCCGGGAGTCCGCTGTTGAGTTTTGGACGAAATGCATTCTGGGATATTTAGCTGTACCAAGTCCACACCGATGCATGCTCGATAAAGCGGGCGGAGCAAGAACACATCCGGGACTTTTTAGCGTTCTCGGCTTGATGCGTGCCAATTGGAACAGTACTTGGTCTCCGACTGATGACGTATCACGAGTACACGAGAACGCAAGTACACACACACAAACCAAAAACCAGCAATAAACAACTTAAACATAAAAAATCACAAAGAAAGAACAATCCAGTATCCACATCTGAACCAAAGAGTAAAACAGTGAAATGTGGATTATTAAATATTAGGTCTCTCTCCTCCAAGTCTCTGTCAGTACATGACTTAATAACTCATCAACAAATCGATTTACTCTGCCTTACAGAAACCTGGTTGCAGCAGGATGAGTATGTTAGTTTAAATGAATCAACACCCCGAGTCATTCTAACTACCAGAAACCTCGAAGCACAGGCCGAGGGGGCGGTGTGGCAGCAATTTTTCACACCAGCCTATTAATTAACGAAAGACCAAGACAGACTTTTAATTCATTTGAAAGCCTGATGCTTAGCCTCGTCCACCCCAGCTGTAAAACTCAGAAACCAGTCTTACTTGTTATCATCTATCGTCCACCTGGGCCTTACACAGAGTTTCTCTCTGATTTCTCAGACTTTTATCTGATTTAGTGCTCAGCTCAGATAAAATCATTATTGTGGGTGATTTTAACATCCGTGTAGATGCTAAAATGACAGCCTCAACATCGCATTTAATCTGTTATTAGACTCAATTGGCTTCTCTCAAAATGTAAAAGAACCCACCCACCACTTTAATCACACTCTAGATCTTGTTTTAACATATGGCATAGAAACTGAACATTTAACAGTGTTTCCTGAAAACCCTCTGCTGTCTGATCATTTCCTGATAACATTTACATTTACAATAATTGATTACACAGCAGTGGAGAGCAGACTTTATCACAGTAGATGTCTTTCTGAAAGTGCTGTAACTAAGTTTAAGAATATAATCCACCCACTGTTATCATCTTCAATGCCCTGTACCAACATAGAGCAGAGCAGCTATCTGAACGCTACTCCAACAGAGGTCGATTATCTTGTTAATAATTTTACCTCCTCACTAATGCACGACTCTGGATACTGTAGCTCCTGTGAAAACTAAGGCCTCAAATCCAAAGTCCCTGACTCCGTGGTATAATTCTCAAACACGTAGCCTAAAGCAGATAACTCGTAAGCTGGAGAGGAAATGGCGTGTCACAAATTTAGAGGATCATCATTTAGCCTGGAGAAATAGTTTGCTGCTTTATAGAAAGCCCTCCGCAAAGCCAGAACATCTTACTATTCATCACTGATTGAAGAAAATAAGAACAACCCCAGGTTTCTCTTCAGCACTGTAGCCAGCCTGACAAAAAGTCAGAGCTCTACTGAGCTAACAATCCCTTTAACGTTAACTAGCAATGACTTCATGAACTTCTTCACAAATAAAATTTTAATCATTAGAGAAAAAATTACCAATAATCATCCCACAGATGTAATATTATCTACAGCTACTTTTAGTACCATCGATGTAAGTTAGACTCTTTTTCTCCAATTGATCTTTCTGAGTTAACTTCAATAATTAATTCCTCCAAACCATCAACGTGTCTTTTAGACCCCATTCCTACAAAACTGCTCAAAGAAGTCCTGCCATTAATTAATGCTTCGATCTTAAATATGATCAACCTATCTCTAATAATCGGCTATGTACCACAGGCGAAGGCGAAGGTGGCTGTAGTTAAACCTTTACTTAAAAAGCATCTCTAGACCCAGCTGTCTTAGCTAATTATAGGCCAATCTCCAACCTTCCTTTCATATCAAACATCCTTGAAAGAGTAGTTGTCAAACAGCTAACAGATCATCTGCAGAGGAATGGCTTATTTGAAGAGTTTCAGTCAGGTTTCAGAGCTCAGCACAGCACAGAAACAGCTTTAGTGAAGGTTACAAATGATCTTCTTGGCCTCTGACAGTGGACTCATCTCTGTGCTTGTCCTGCTAGACCTCAGCGCTGCGTTTGATACTGTTGATCATAATATCCTATTAGAGTGATTAGAACATGCTGTAGGTATTACAGGTACTGCGCTGCAGTGGTTTGTATCATATCTATCTAATAGACTCCAATTTGTACATGTAAATGGAGAGTCCTCTTCAGACACTAAGATTAATTATGGAGTTCCACAGGGTTCAGTGCTAGGACCAGTTCTATTTACATTATACATGCTTCCCTTAGGCAGCATCATTAGAAGACATAGCATACATTTTCACTGTTATGCAGATGACACGCAGCTCTATCTGTCCATGAAGCCAGGTAACACACACCAATTAGTTAAACTGCAGGAATGTCTTAAAGACATAAAGACCTGGATGGCCGCTAACTTTCTGCTTCTTAATGTCCTTAATGTAAATATGTAAGAAAAATTGTGTATGTTTCTGTTCTGTGTCCTGTGTACCGTTTGTTTGTATATGTGTCTTTTTGGCTGCTGTTACAACCAAATTTCCCCTTGTGGGACAATTAAAGGATTATTAAAGGATTATTCTTAATTCAGATCAAACTGAGGTTATTGTACTCGGCCCTGAAAATCTTAGAAATATGGTATCTAAGCAGATTCTTACTCTGGATGGCATTACCTTGGCCTCCAGTAACGCTGTGAGGAACCTTGGAGTCATTTTTGACCAGGACATGTCCTTCAATGCACATATTAAACAAATATGTAAGACTGCTTTCTTCCATTTGCGCAACATCTCTAAAGTTAGAAATATCCTGTCTCAGAGTGATGCTGAAAAACTAGTTCATGCATTTATTACTTCCAGGCTGGACGACTGTAATTCATTATTATCAGGATGTCCTAAAAACTCGCTGAAAAGCCTTCAGCTGATCCAAAATGCTGCAGCAAGAGTCCTGACAGGGACTAGAAAGAGAGAGCAGATTTCTCCTGTTTTGGCTTCCTTCATTGGCTTCCTGTTAAATCCAGAATTGAATTCAAAATCCTGCTCCTCACATACAAGGTCTTAAATAATCAGGCCCCATCTTATCTTAATGACCTTGTAGTACCATATCACCCTATTAGAGCACTTCGCTCTCGCTCTGCAGGCCTACTTGTTGTTCCTAGAGTATTTAAAAGTAGAATGGGAGGCAGAGCCTTCAGTTTTCAGGCCCCTCTTCTGTGGAACCAGCTTCCAGTTTGGATTCAGGAGACAGACACTATCTCTACTTTCAAGATTAGGCTTAAAACTTTCCTTTTTGCTAAAGCATATAGTTAGGGCTGGACCAGGTGACCCTGAATCCTCCCTTAGTTATGCTGCAATAGACGTAGGCTGCCGGGGATTCCCATGATGCATTGAGTTTTTCCTTTCCAGTCACCTTTCTCGCTCACTATGTATTAATAGACCTCTCTGCATCGAATCATATCTGTTATTAATCTCTGTCTCTCTTCCACAGCATGTCTTTATCCTGTCTTCCTTCTTTCACCCCAACCGGTCGCAGCAGATGGCCCCGCCCCTCCCTAAGCCTGGTTCTGCCGGAGGTTTTTTCCTGTTAAAAGGGAGTTTTTCCTTCCCACTGTCGCCAAAGTGCTTGCTCATAGGGGGTCTTATGATTGTTGGGTTTTTCTCTGTATTTATTATTGTGCTATCTACTGTACAATATAAAGCGCCTTGAGGTGACTTTTGTTGTGATTTGGCGCTATATAAATAAAATTGAATTGAATTGAATCCAGCCATACAACTTATGATTTTTTTTTAACGCCATTTTTCAACTGATCTTAAACTTTTGATTGAGACTATATGCCTCTTTCTCTCTACCTGTTAGGGCAGGGACAGCTCAGTTGGCAGAGTGGTCACCCCATGATCGGAAGGTCGGGGGTTCAAAGCTTAAGGTAGTCCACAAAATATCACAGGCTATTTGTTTTGTTTTTTTATAGAGCACTTTATTTTGATCAATATTATTTACTTACACCACTCCATTTGCAAGTGTATTAATGTAAAAGCTGAATTGTCAATAGACTACATAAAAAAAATAAAGCATAATACAAACATGGAAACATTTCTTTAGATTTACAACATGAGCACAGAATGGACACTTGACATAGTCTGACAAAAATTGCAGAAAGAGAGACTAGGTGTCGTGGCAGACTTGTAACCGTCTCAGTGGGAACCCGGAAAAGCTCGGGGAGGTGCAGGAAGTTGCAAAGGAAAACGAGGTCGGGCTGTCTCTGATCAGACTGCTGCACCCAACACCTGAACCGAGGTAAGCATCAGAAAACAGACTGCTGGATGGGCATGATTTGTCAGTGGTCTATTGTATTGATTTTCTAGCTGCACCTCTTCATCTTCTTTCAGAAGTATTCATCAAATAACGGTTCGGTGTCTCTGATCTCTATCGGACAAAAAAACATTTTTGTCAGAAAACACAGAAATGTGTCTGTAAAGAACCAAGGTATTTCAGTCAGAACTAGACTGAAACCTGAACTCTTGTGTTAACTGAATGACATTAAACTACTGTAGACTTAAAAAATGAAAACAATTAAAATAAATAAAAAAACAAATTGTTTTTACTTCTGTGCTCTATTCCAGGCACTGCGTACAACAAAAACACAGTTCTGACTCACTGTGAGGAGTTGAACATGTGTCAGTGTGGATGGTGATAATCTTTGAAAAACGAAACAAAATAGAGAGGATTAAAAGAGTCATTTTACGGACATTGTGAGCAGATCCAAAATCTAATCTGGATAGGAAGAGCTGGGAAAAGACCAGAATCAGAATTGCATCTTAGTCTGAATTAATGACTCTTTGAAATGATATCATATATTCATTATTGGCCTACATTTGTACAAAATTCCAAATTATATACACAACGTCATCATCATAGAAATCACCACTCCAATTGGTCATCATGATTTTAATATTCTCTTATTCCATAACAATGAAATACGCCTTGGACAAATATGACACATCAATATGTCATTAGTGTTGTCACATCACATCCTGTAAGCATCACCTGCTGTACATTCACAGTAACTGCTTGTAATCTCCTTACAATGATTAACCACACTTATATAGACTGTATATAACAACCAACTCTAAAATGTTTGTTCGCAGAGAAAAGACACAGGCAGACTACGCTAACGACATGTGATGTTACAACACTAGTGAAATATTAGTGTCATTTCATTCATTTCAAAGGTTTATTTGCATGACACACAAACAGACACAATTGAAAGGTACAAATGTGTTGTGCAAGGAACGAATTCAAATGTGCTGCAGATGTGTGTCACAAGTTGATCTGGCTGTAGGCTGTGGCACTTGGCCAGAGGTGGCGCTGGTTGACTCGAGTCCATGTTAGTGCACACAAAGTAAACTGCATGCTTTAGTTGTGAAGCAAAAACGCTGAAACCGAGGAAATAAAACGTGCGAGGGGAACGATAACGACGACAAGAGTCTCCCGATCGTTTATTCTCGCTGTCCTGTGAACAACACCGGCGTGGCGTTAATTGTTTGCTGTTTTTGCGATCGCGTCGCGCATGAGGATATCACCAGGTAAACTCGCGACATCTTCAAACATTTTGTTGTTCAACGGCATCAAGACTGACGGAGTTGTTTGAGATAACCTCACAAGTAGGGATGGGTATCGAAAACCAGTTCTTGTTGAGAACCGGTTCCCACTGTTTCAGTTCCTTGGAATTGTTTGCCATTTTTGCAAACAATTCCCTTATCGATTCCAGTCGCCCCGAATGACGTCACCACGTTGCGGAGCGTCATTTACCTGGCAGGAAACACAGTGCCTATGCGGCTCAAATGCTTAAAAGTTTGGTTATACTTTACGAGAATGGATAACAACAGGGCAACTTGCAATACTAGGGAGGAAACACTACGAATATGCAAAAGCATTTGCTCACAAAACACGCGATGACCTCAAATGAATGTCGTGTTTTTAATTCCGCTCCGGACTCGTGAATCTCAACCACCCGTTTGCACGTCCGCTCCCGTTAATGCGGCAGGTAAATAATCAACTAACAGTGCATATTATGTTAGCGCGATCTGCCTTATTACAAAACCTGCCATTACTGTGCATTTAGGTGACCATGATGAGACAGACAGAGTCTGGCTGGCTCAGATGCTGGCAGTTCTCGCTGCAGTCTACCGGTAGCGTCTCCTTTCAGGTCAGGATAGACGAATGTCACCGAGCAGTGACTAAGTTTGTGGTAAAATGTGTTTAATTGTAGGCAGGGACATTACTGGATATTCTTGTGTAATTGCTACAGAATAATTTATGTTATACTTTGTTATTGCTACAGAAGAATATTTATTTTATTATTTTACATTTACAATTTATTTTCCTGGGGACCCTGTGACACCCCATTGAAGAGCCGTAGGCTGTGGATCTCTTAAGATCTCACTGTTGGGTTTGTAAGGCCATGTTACTCCTAAATTTCTATCTTGTTCAAAGAGAAAGTATAAAACAAAGTTCTAAGCTAATCGACCTTAGTGTTCTCCTTTTTTAAAAAGAATCGATAAGAGAATCGATAAAGAATCGAATCGTTAAACAGAATCGAAAATGGAATCGGAATTGTGAAAATCTTATCAATACCCATCCCTACTCACAAGTGTCACAGATGACACATTTGGCGTTTTTTTGCTGGTTTGTCGGTAGCAGCTCCTGAAACGCAAGACTGCCACACATCTGTTCGAGCAACGGCAGTTGATCTAAACGCCAGTTGGTCTGGAACACTGGTAGGTTTTCGCTGTGCCAGCTGTATACATTACAGCTGCTTATGCAGTAACCATGATAACCACAGACTGAGTGGCTGGATCGACGGAGGTCAGACAACAATTTTACATACATGATCTTAAAACAGGACACAGCCATTATCCGTCCTGGCCTCATATCAAATATGAACGCAGACTGAGTCTGTGTTTGACGTTTGTTTTATATAATCTTCCTCTCAAACATTTAAACAGCAGCGAGTCTGCAGCTGAGGGAATACAAACTCAAACTGTCGGAACAGGTTCGATCGTGGATTCATTTGGTGATTTATTAAATGTATAACTCTTATTCTAATCTGCTGCTGAGTCTCTTACACTGATGAAAATGCAGAAAACACAGATCACAAACACCTGTTCCAACAATCACTTTCATTCCACTTTGATCTGCGACAAACTGACGGTTCATCTCTGTTACATTGTTGCGTTAGACTGCTATATTTTTGTGTTCTTTATGCTGTAGATTTTCACATCTCTGGAATAGTTGGCAGTATTAAGGATGATTTTCTGTAAAATCATATTGATATGACCCATGACATATTCGTAGATGACAGTTAGATTAGTCAGCTGGGAAACTCTGGGTTAACTCAGAGAGCTGAAGATATCGTGGATATGCTGACCTCGCTCCGTGGTGTACAGGGCCGTTTACCCTCATGATTAATATTCACAATAAAAATATTAGCCGAACATCATTAAGTCTGTATGTGTTTCATAGTGTCGAACAACCTTTGTACAGTTAAAGCCAGCAGTTACTACATGACGAAAACACCAACGTTATCTCTTTTATGCGTTTATACACAGGTCATGCTGATTATTGAGCAAAAACCCAAAGATCAGCTGTTAATCGAATTTCTTTGCTCTCTCTCCTCCTTAAACATGTTTTTAATGTTAGTTATAATTCAGAATTGGCGACTGAAACACGTAGGACACATAAGAACATCAGGAAATAACACCCCGATAAATATAACCTCAGTAAAAGAAGTCAGTGTCAGCGGGGGTTATTACAGCTGTGTACCGGGGCCTGCGCTTTGTCGGTGGTAATAACAGCTCGACTGCTTGCGAAGCGAGCGGGTGTATCCCACGCTTTGCCGTGAGACTGGGCAGACATCTCCGAAATCATCGAAGCACTTTTGCAAAGAGGCTGTATCTTGACAAACCGACCAGACATATGAAGATTAAACCACTACATTCTCGGCTAAAAAAATATTAAAACTGTATTTGGTGACACACAAACAGGGTTTTTCAAAGTTCAGTTCTGTTAGTTTCCACATGCCGGTTGTTGTGTGCTAAACACAGTGGCCACCAGGCCAAAGCAATGGTTTTGACTCGATCAGCGTTAACCACGCCCCCTGAGTTTGATGGGTGAGGTTGACAGATAAAATTAATTCATGGTGAGACCTGAAGGAGTCAACTGTGCCAAAATGAATTAATGAAATACACCATTAAATAATTATTTAAATGTGTCAATAATTACTTAATTAAATGTGCCATTTTTTTTAATTATTCCCCATTTTAATTATTTCCCATTTTAATTAATTATTGTCACATTTAATTAATTATTTAATGGTGTATTTAATTAATTCATTGTGGTAGTCCTGACGTTCCATAGGTCATTATGATAGTTTTGTAAATGTAAAAACAGCAAAAAGGTTTTAGTGAAGACAGGTACAGCAGAGACCTCAGGGGGTAAATGTGCAGATCACCGTCTTCACATCAGTGAAGAAACATAATGAAGTGTCTGATTTTTTGTATTTTCACAGTAAAAGGGAAGTTGAGTGATGTCAAGAGCTGTAAGATGAAATAAGGATTGTGGGTTAATTTACCTTGTGACGATGCTTGGAGTTCATACTTTTGTGCCTGCAAAGTAATTTTATGAATGAATAAAAAAAATGTATTTCTCACTGAAAAAAGAAATGACAGAATCTCTGTGCACTAATTATTGGCTCTTCATTGTGTTTCTGCGCAGTGTTAGTGTTCAGCAGATTCCTAATATGGATCCTATTTGCAAACTAGGAGGAAACAGAGTTCAAACTAGTGTAAACTAATGTATTTTTTGATTTCTAGTTAACTTGGGACAAAATTACAAGTTCAACTTATTCATGGTCAGCTGAATGCAAACAAAAACTAGTTCCATCATTTTAGACCAGATTTGTCAAACTCTAGGCCCAATCTGGCCCTCAACATAATTTATTATGTCTATATTTCAGTTTGCATTTCTGTTTAAAACAGGGTTACCTTTGGTCTTTTCAATAATGTTCATCTTGTTTGGTCCAACACCTAAAGTATGTGTTGAGTTCTGGCTCCTTCAGTGATTGAGCATGGCGCCCCTGACAGAGTCTGGCAGCTGTAACATCTGTATATAACACATCACTTTACCTGCTGATGTGCTGCTGCTTGATGATGCTGTCCCCCTCTGTTGGAGCTCCCCTCACTGATCCAGTTGATCTGCTGGTTGGTTGCTTCTGGTTTTTGATGTTTTGCTTTATTGATCATTTGTTGAGCAACATTTAAACAGCCGTCCCAGTCTTTCCTTTTTATGTTGCTCATGATTTCTTTAGTCAGAGTTTCATTTGCTTCTTTCCTCAAAAGCTCCTCCAGAACTTTTTTCTCTTCTTCCAAAATCAGTTTGTAGTAAAACGTTTTCTTGTTGCACCAACTGTATTTTTCTTCAAACCATTTTCTCCACCCACTCTAAGTCATGAAGAAAGCTGCAAGAGTCATGCTGAGGAGCAGAGAGTAAGCAGCAAGCTGAAAAAGAAGCAACAAACATACAAAACATTTAACAGCATTAATGTGTCTGTGTATTTATTATACTTTCATAAATTAAAAAAAACATAACAGTACAATAACATTACATATTCACTGAGTACATATGCACATCCTCACCTTTGACTTCATTTGCAGCTCAGTTATTTGAGCTGTTTCATTAGCTGTGTTGGTCCAAGGTTCGCAGAACAACTTCCTCTTTTTTTCATCAGTGGTACAGCAACTATACCAGTCTGTGAAAAGCAACACAGCTACAATCCACAGCAGACTGATTAGAAACGCTCTGATAACACGCTTGAGTACAATGCATAAAAGTGTGGATGGATGCTCCGCTGTGCTCCGAAATGTCTGGTCTATCAGGAGCACCAGGAAAAATACTAAAAAAACAGGCACGACCACCATTTCATTGCAATCAAAAGTGTGGCCTGAGCAAGCGCACATCTTTTCCCGTAGATAGAAAAATGCAAAGATAATCCCAATGCCTGTGCCAGTGGTGCCGATTTTTCCACTACGAGCATATTGCAGGAGTTTTTTCAACATCTTGAGCAGTTCGGTGCCTGCTGAGG
This sequence comes from Oreochromis aureus, assembly GCF_013358895.1. Taxonomy (NCBI): domain Eukaryota; kingdom Metazoa; phylum Chordata; class Actinopteri; order Cichliformes; family Cichlidae; genus Oreochromis; species Oreochromis aureus. The sequence goes on from NC_052961.1 coordinate 3,582,429, forward strand.
CTGCAGCTTCTGACCTGTAAAATTACAGACACGGAAAAATAAATATTTCCTGCTTTTCACACCAAGTATCACAGTCTCTTTGAAAGTCAGCTTGATATCTCAGTCCTATAGCAGCTGTGAAATGAGCAAGTCGTCCAGTCAAAGTGATGAAATGAGCTCTCTTCTCCCACCCTCACATAAGAACCATGAGTGTTGCTCCTACAGGTGGCAGGATGCAAATGCAATATGATGTCATGAGAAGGAGTTTAAACAGCACTCTGTTCAAAACTGTTTCCAAAGTCGTGTCAGCGAATTTCAAATTTTTCCCAAACACTTTATACTATGATGAGATTGTGTGTCACAACAGGTTTTTTGATGAATGAATTGGAATGATGAATTCTATCAGCACAACAAATACTGAGTATCAGGTACTGTTAGGCACTAACACTCATTTAAATACAGTATTTTGGGCTTAGATTCTGTTAGTTATCATAATCCAGGCTTCATAATATTTCTGTTTTTTTATGTTTATTTTTTCAACTACATTATGACTAACAACAAAAAATCTCCACAGTTTGAAACGTAGAGTGTTACAGATACAAAGTGAATTTATGTTATTTTTGTCATGAGATGTTAAAACGTGTGTTTAACACTATTTAGTCACCACAGCCTGTGGAGTCTACTGTAAAGAGATGGCAATGACTCAACCAACTTTTTATTCAGTGTTGAAACAAAAAATCTCGAGCAAACATGAACAAGAGAGGTGAAGAAGAAAAAGAATGCAAACAGGGTGGAGTGGGTGGAGATTACTGTCAGGGGTGATTTGTGGCAGAACAAGTGAAAGTTTACAAGATGACAGTGAGACCTGCTGTGATGTATGGTTTGGAGATGGTGCAACTGACAAAAAGGCAGATCTGCAGGAGGAAGATTAATGCCTTTTCATTTAAGTAATTTATGTTGTAATGATACCATTAACTGCAATCAAGCTCACTCAAATCCTCATAAATAAATTTAAATATCTGTACTAAATTTAATACAGACAGTCAGGTTTGTAGGTGCTGTTTGATTTGGCATCATCTCACACCGGATACCCTTTCTGGGGCAACCACAACAGCACAAGAAGACAAATGTTTCCTGTGTTTCATGCAAATTATCATATTTTCTGTTAGCAGTGGTGGTCAGTCCCTGGTTTCTGTTACAGCAAATGTTTGCAGGTCCACTGTGGCTTTCGTTTGTAAATCAATGCATTCTAAAAAATGCATGTAAAAATGGATAGAATAACTGAGACAAAGATCTCTAGACTGTCAGTGTTTTGTGAACTTCTAAAATCATACTTCAAATTATGCTTGTGGTTTAATGTCCTTAAGACTTTGTCACTTCTGAAAAAAAGATATGAGAATGGGAGCACGTGTTGTCCTAAAAATCTGTATTGTAAATAGCTTAGAGCACTGATGGTTACAGAGATACTAAATGTGCAAAATGAATGTCAGATCTGCCAGTTTCATAGGCACTCACAAACTCTGACACAATCAGAGATGCAGGATTTTGAACTGAGCACTGATGATAAGCTGGATGGTCTCTCTACTCTTTCATGCAGAGCTTGTGGCATCCATCTTTTCCAAAATGAATTTCACATCACAATTCGTCTTTCCACAGAAAAGTTTTCAACTTTGCATCTGTTCATTTCCTGACATTCTTTCTTTACTCTCATATTATTTTAGATTGTTTCCTCTAAATACCAGTCCATTTGTTACCATGTTCACACCATGTTACTTTATCTAGTCAAAACTCTGTTTTCATAAAACCTTTCTGACTCCTTTTCATGCGATGTGCCTTCATCTCTGTCACTGCATATATCTAGACCACTTCCTTTCTATACATGGTTTAGTAGTTTCATTGTGTAGCTTCAGAGTGCAATCTGCAAATAATTTATTACTCCATCCATCAATTCTCTACAGTTTATCCTTTTCAGGGTCCCCGGGGTGCTGGGGCCTATATCAGGTGTTTTAAGGTGAGAGGCAGGGTACACCCTGGACAGGTACCAGTCTGTCGCAGTGCTAACACATATAAAGAGACAATCATTCACACTCATATTCACTCCTAACCCCACTAAGTGCATGTCTTTGGAAAGTGGAAGGAAGCCAGGAGAACCCACACAAACACAGGGAGAACATGCAAACCCCACACAGAAAGACCCCCGCCTGATGGTGGAATTGAACTCAGGACCTTCTTGCTGTAAGGCAACAGTGACAACCACCGTGCTTTATTACTCAATAAATTAAATGAAGTTCAATTATGTTCAGGTCTTTCAGATGATTGTTATTGGACTAACATTCATATAAATTCTTTTATTCTTTTTTCATTAAAAAAAGACTTTTGTTGCTGGTTTGGTTAAATTACATTTCAAACACTGGCACACAGCAGCTGGCTTAAAACAGATTTCACAGATACCATCTTGAGCCAACCACGCACAGGAAGACAAATGTTTCCTGTTTTTGTACCACGTGTGACAGGCACTATTATCCTGTCACACGTGGCACGTGTCACACATTATATTTTTGGTTTTTAAATCAATCCAGCCATAAAAATATATTCAAAATTACACAAAAATAACTGATACAAATGCTGCAGAGGAATAGCCAATCACATGGAACATACCAAAGATTGTAGCCAGGTGCAGGGAACGCTTCCTGTTATTGTCCTGCACTGTGTTTAATTTCCTCTATGGTTAGGGCTGATTTACACTTTTACCTGATGAGCTGCTGTGATGTATTTTATTGTGTTTTACTGGTGTATTTTCATTTAGTAACTTGTGTCATAATTTTTATTATAGTCAGAAAATGAATATTTATGTGTTATACACAGTATAACAGTATTCTGTTTGTTTGCAGGCAGAGCACTGACTGCTGTTTATTCTATGATAGTTTCAGCTTTCATTTGTTTGTTTTGCAAATTAATTGTTGAGATTCACATAGTATTAGTTTTTCCTTTTTCGTTTCTAGTGCTGTGGTGGCTGCTACTGGCCACAGGCTTTATTGGTAAACTGGGAGTTCACTCACTTTTTGCTGTAACATAATCTGTTTGTATGTTTCTTTAATTTTGTGTTTAGGGTTGTTTTTATAGTTTGAACACTAATACAATACTCCCAGTTTCCCAGCAGTGGTTACCTGGCTCCCAGCAGCAGAACTACAGCTGTCTTCACATCCTTTAATAGTCTTTATGCATGCTCTGTCTCTAAACTTAACAGTAGCGCTACAAGTGAGTCCTTTATGTGAGCCAGTCTGAGTCAAAATGGGTACAACAGAGACCTCCAGTGGCAACTGTGCAGAACAGCATCTTCATGTCAGTGTAAACCAGGGGTGGGCAATCTCAGTCCACGAGGGCCGGTGTCCCTGCAGGTTTTAGATCTCACCTTGGGTCAACAGACCTGAATCACATGATTAGTTCGTTACCAGGCCTCTGGAGAACTTCAGGACATGTTGAGGAGCTAATTTAGCCATTTAAATCAGCTGTGTTGGTTCGAGGACACATCTAAAACCTGCAGGGACACCGGCCCACCATCCCACCATCGCCTTAACGCCCACTCACATCCTGGGCCATCTGACCTCAGGAAATCACATGATAGGGTGGGGCCAGGTTTCACAATGAGCTCACCTGAAACCCTGGCTGATTAGGACCCACACCCGCTTTCACACCTTGGCTCATGTGATTAGGTAGAGGATCATCAGGGGGTCCTTTGTCCCTCTTTGGGTGGAAACTCCCACTAGGTTTAAATCTGGGACTCTCCACCATTTGACCTTTGAACTGAAGAAGCTTCTCGGATGAGAGGTGAAACGTCTTCAAGCAACTTAAAGAAGTCCAGACGCTTTTCTTTGCAAACTCCTTAGACTACGATGACCTGGATGACTGAGAACCTTCACAGACACGAGTATACATGTGGCTTCTGTGAACATTTGTGGTCTTTGAGCTTGTAAAATTTAAATATTCATATACATGCATATATGCACCATGCAAACACAATTCAGTGACATGAGAAGGGTTTTGAACAGCACTCAAATATCACGATCATTTGGACTGCTGTGCAACAGCATTTCAAACTTTTCTTTTGGGCTCTAATCCACATCCACTTCTTAGCGTGAAGAGATGACATGTCAGAACCAAAATGTTATTAACATCAAAGTGCTGTGTAAGTTGGACATTATTAAACTGAAAAACACCAATAAATAATTAACAATTACATTTATTAAGGTTTTATAATTGGATAAATTCAATTGGCTATTGATTTCATTATTTACTTATTTATTACATTTTTATGTACTTCAGGAATGTATTGACAGGTGTAATACATTCTATAGATACCATATTTCTAAGATTTTCAGGGCCGAGTACAATAACCTCAGTTTTATCTGAATTAAGAAGCAGAAAGTTAGCGGCCATCCAGGTCTTTATGTCTTTAAGACATTCCTGCAGTTTAACTAATTGGTGTGTGTTACCTGGCTTCATGGATAGATAGAGCTGGGTGTCATCTGCATAGCAGTGAAAATGTATGCTATGTCTTCTAATGATGCTGCCTAAGGGAAGCATTTATAATGTAAACAGAATTGGTCCTAGCACTGAACCCTGTGGAACACCATAATTGACCTTAGTGTGTGAAGAGGACTCTCCATATGATACATACAGACAGGAGGAATATATATAAAACAAGGGAAAAGGCATACAGGTTTACAATCTTAAAATGGAAATCGCTGAAACTTCCCTTAACTGGATAATCGAGCATGGATCAACCCTTAAAATGAAAAGTAGTTTAGAGTCAGTTTGATGTTTTTATAGCTCATTTTTGTTCTCACGTGTTTACATTGATTTGCTCATTATCACTAAGGCTAGCTGTTGGAAAATCTTGCACAAAAAGACTAAAATAGATATAGAAAACCTTTGGCAAACAAGCCCACTATGGGGCTGGCTGTCACAAAGTGTCAGGGTGTCATTGATGGTTAATTACTTTTTATTACAATTAACTGCAGCAGCAAGTCAGGCTTGCAGTTTTTGTATTTGGTCATGTTTAGCAGAAGACTCTTCTCACACAACTCCAACACCACAGGAAGACAAATGTTTCCTGTTTTTCATACCAACTATCACAGTGTCTGGTTACCCTTGTGATGCGTTTATGGGTTTTTTATGCTGTAAATCTTTCCAGGTCTGGCTGACTCATTGCATATTTGGTTTTTAAATCAATCCAGCCACTAAATTGTACTTAAAAATACATGGATGCATGGAACAGAGCCATTTTGTCAGCAGTCTGTAAACATCTGGGAACTAAGGACACCGGTTACTGGACCTTTGGGAGAGGAGATTGTCCCATTGTTTTCTGACAGAGCATTTTAGCTGCTACACAGTCCTGAGTTTTGCAAAGAAACAATGTTGGTGTTTCTGAATTAAGTTCACATAGAATAGAATAGAATCATTCTTTAATTGTCCTAAAAGGGGAAATTTTTGTTGTAACAGCAGCAAAAAGACACATATACAAACAGAACAGGAAACAGGACATGGAACAGAAGCACACAAATTTTTTTTATATATTTACATCATGGACAATAGTTACCAAAACAGAACTGTACAGTTATTAAAATTAAGGTACAGATAAGTGGATAACCCAGGGTGTAGTGTGCAAACAGAGCAGGATATTGAAAGATGTTTAAATAGTAAGAATATTTAGATATTTAATATTTAGTAACTGAGTTACAAGATTCTAAAAGAAATTAAATACTTGAAAAGTAACTATTGCGTTACTTTCAAAAAAATGTTTAACCCTCTGGGGTCCAGGGTATAATTCTTGCAGGGAGAATTCACAGGATGATGGAGGGAGATTCACGGACAAGAAAACACCAAATAACACAGACGAACCAGCAACAGGCAGGAGAATAATAGAATAAACAAGAACACAGAATAATATAAAGAAACACAAAAGACTGAGTCGTCAGACTCAGGACCATGACATTTACCCTTTTTTTTAAAATAACCATTTCAAACTATTTACAGAACAATCAGCTGATCTGCATTCAATAAGATGCCGCACAAATTATTTGTGCCACTCCAAAAAATAATTTCTGTCCACTATAAAGGAGAACATCACAGCCTGATACCTGCAGGTCTGACAGCAGCAGGTGTATCACTCTGGTTTCCTACCTGCAGACAGCAGTCGCCTCATTGTTCTGACACACAACACAAAACTATCCACAACACTACACACTAACTACACAAGGCAACACATTAACTACACACTCCAAACACGCTAAGCGTCACAAATCTCTCACATTAAAAACTGGTATATATCACCTTGCTGCTTTGTCGTCTTTAAGTGGTCACGTGATTGACTTACCACGACTACTTTATTCTTCCTCAGTCAAACAGCAGCACTCATGTGTCAGGGGTGTCGTGTGGATGCGAGGAGGTGACCCAAACGCGGGACTCACGATGCAGGATTAAGGGTATCTATTGAAGTGAGTGGATGAACAGAACAGTAACAAACAGTAACAATTGGCTGACTGAGCTGAACACACAGCATGAAAACATCAATAACATGACAGTGACCAGGATGAAACTGAGGACGTACACTGGCTGAGTAATGACTTATTGGAAACAGGTGAGTGAACAGCTGAACATAATAGAACTAAAGATACATAGAAGTGACAGGAACAGAACAACAGGAAATGAGAATGAGTGACAAAATAAGCTGAACCTGAACAAACTGAAAACACTGGGTCACTGACCCAGGAACCCTGACATGCGATTGTTTTACCCCCTAGCTCCAGGTGTTGTCCCAAAAAGTGATGTCTGCTAGAAAGTGTTTACCGCCCACGGGAGCGCACACAGCTGCTTAAAGCTGTAGCGCCCAGATTACTTACAAGTACTTCCGTTGCAACTGATATAAAATGCGGTAAGCTGAAGACAGCTTCAACCATCTGTTTGTTGAAAAATAGTAACGTGACTGCACCGCATTTTTTTTGTTAGTAACGGTAACGGCGTTGTAACAATAAAAATAGTAATTAGTTAGATTACTCATTACTGAAAAAAGTAACCCTGTTAGTGTTAGGCTTACATGGTTGATTGTCATTTATGCTTAGAAATATTTACTCATATATGCTTAGAGTTTTATAATCAATTGCATGTTGATAGAGGTTAAATCCTTAGCAGTCTGTAAAGACTCTGGCCGTTTATCAATGCCCAAGTACGCAAGTACGTACTCGCGTTCTCGGTGAGTACGTACTCGCCGAGAACGCGAGCACGGACTCGCGATATGTACAATTGGAACACCTGCGTACGTGATGATGTCACAGGTCCGGAGTTTTTACTGCCGTCCCCTCTTAATTTAACTGTGAGTAACATGTTATGAAGCTTAACTGTAATCACAGCCAAACCGGTTTACTCAGGAACAAATAAAACACTGAAATAAACCAAACATTAACATTTAGAAGTGATCTAAGTGACTGATATATCATTTTTAACCTCGGGGGAGGGGGGTTGAAAACTGCCCTCCTGGCTCGCTTCTTCTTCTTCTTCTTCTTGGTTGGCAACCAATGTTAAGGCGCATTACCGCCCCCTGGCTCACAGCTCAGTGGACATTTAGATGAGAAAATATCAACACGACACATGTAAGGAAAATACTAATAAAATAAAAATAAACAAAAGAAATGTTCCCTTTAGAAATTTTTTTGCTCTTTTTTGCTATATAAAATAGTTGTTTTCTTTTAGAATCACTCGTCTTAGCAGTAGGATTTACATTAAAAGAGAAACAAATTAAGTTTGAGTGAAAATGTACATTTTTTGCACTCTCTGGTCAACTGACTCAGTGACTCAAATGACTCAAAAAACCCGATTCACTTTGGTGAGTGACTCATTAAAACTCGATTCAGTAAAAAGAATCAAATTTACCATCACTATTACAGAGCACGAGGTTGGGTACACCCTCTATCAGCTAACACAGATGGACAGAAAACCATTCACACCTATGCTCAGTTAACTTTTCACAAATGTCTTTGGACACTTGGGATTCCAAAGACGTGCATGATAAGCCACTCCACTTAATTGAACCTGTAGCGGTGCGATGGTGATATTTTAGACAATTAGTTTTGCAAAAAAACAACATGGTCAAGAGATTACTTTATCTAAATGTGACTGAAATATTTTAAAGGTTTCTGTAATTATATAGAGGAAAGAGGTTATCAGACCAATCTAGAATGCATGGAAAATGATTAACATTTCAGAAAAGTCAGAACAGTCGAATAAATATACATTTCCTTAAGAGAATTGTAGAAACGCAGGAAAGAATTTCAAGATGGTCCTAAGATAAAATGACAGGATGTGATGCATGAACTTGAATAAATATAGGAGGAAACATTTAGCTAAAGAACCTTGAACATAAACCACAATTTTTGCATGTGTGACATGCAAAAATCCAGAACACAATTTGGTCAAGAGATATTATCTAATGAATCTAAATGTGACTTCAATACTTTAAAATCTTCTGTAATTGTGAATTTTAGAAATGCAGATCATATGACAGGACATGATGCACAAACTTTCTTTTCTGTGATATTGGGCTGATGCAGGACACATTTGGCCTAAGAACCGTGAACTCAAACCAAGAGTTCTCCTGTTAACCTGTGCACAACTAAAAAAAATATATATATGATAAAAATAACGTATTTCTACCAACAGCCAGCCGAGTGTGATCAGACTTCTCCAACACATCCACTCTGACACTGCTATTGCTCATCTGTGTGCAATATCTCATGTTCTTTCCATGTTCTGTGCAATATTTATTTGGCTCATGTGCAATATTTGTGCACCCTAAATGACCATAGCCCCTCCACCCTTATAATATATTTATTTATTTATTATATTATATTTTATAACCGCCCTTGTATACAGCCACACAATGTTTCTGTTTCAATGTTTCTTACACATACGCCACGTACATAGTTTAACTCAGAAAAAAAATTAAAAGGATATATATTGCTTTTTATTTTATTTATTTTTTTCCCCTCGTTGTATATTGTTTTCTCTTCTTACTTTTGCACCTTTGTGTTCCAGCTACCCAGTTTCGCTGTGCAAGAAACTGCACAATGACAATAAAAAGCTCTAAGTCTCTAAGTGTAAGTCTAAGTTGTTTCCTGCCACCTGTAGGGGTACACACATGTGGGTTGTACTTGAGGGAAGGAACAAAGAACTGATATTAATAAATGACTTTCTGCACTTTTGTCATTGGTTGTTTTCAGGCTGGGCGTATTGTTTCTTTTCACTCACTGTAATACAAAATAATGGGAATGTTGGGAATTTTGTTCAGCAGTTTAACATATTATACATAGTCTGTTATTTTAATCTATTTATCTATTTATATTTATTTATATGTCATTAAGCATGTTCATGTGAAAGCTGATTGGTCAATAGGCTCCAGAGAATATGAAGCATGTAAGAAACATTTCTTTAGATTTATCAAACACAGTCTGACAAAGATTATAAAGACAGATTGCATCACTCAGCTAACTTGCAAATATTTCAGTGATTAAAACTCCTAATCTCTGATCCTATGAATCTTAGCCAGTTGATAATGCAGAGGTCAGCTGGAGCCAATGCGGGTGAGGGGACTCGCCCAGCACTAACTACCTAGAAATCGTCCATGTGTCCCCCGTGTTAAGATGAAAAGATGACCATACCTGAGTAGCCTTGCAGGTCAAATCCTATACTGTCCCAATCAGTCATGGGACTTTAGAGGACTGAACAGCAAGTCTTGAGGGAAGGTGATCAGATGTTGTAATATAACGCATTTTAACTGTTTTACTGTTTCACAAAGAGTTTAAAAGTGAATATCCACAATTATAGGCTTTAGCTGCTGGAAATCTTATTAGCAAGCAAAATCAAATAGTAAAAATCATAAAACATTAATGAAAACATCTGAATTACACTTATCTAATGAACCTACTCTGAGCTAATGCTAATGCTGACCCTTACGTCCCCCTCTGCTACTGAATGTCACATCTTCAGAGATGGAATCCAGCTTCACCCCTCGGGACATCCAGTCACATTACTAACATCTAATCATTCATTAGATCCATTATTCCAGCCACACTGTATCATGCTATCTCTGTCTAGTTGACATAGATTTAACACCAAGTTTAAACTTTAACATCAGGTCAATATTTTTTCTTTGTCATTCATAACAGAATTCACATCACATTTAAACATTCGGTCATATATGGATATAATTCACTTCATGTTTCACTCAGTTTATGTAATTCTATTTCAGTTAGATTTGTCTTTAGCACATTTTCACATGAACATTCATTGTAACATAATCCCTATTTAATTCAAATACTGAGAAATGCATCCTTTCAAAAACTGTTTGTTATTCACCATTTATTTCATACAACTTTTTATTAAATCAATTTAAAAGTCAGGCATTCATTGAGATCAGTGGATCTAGCCACTAACACACACACACACACACACACACACACACACACACACACACACACACACACACACAACGAAACAATGACATTAGAACAGTCATTTGTACTACTCAAACAACTTTTCTCATTATTATGTCGATCAAACTTATATTTTAGGGAAAAAGGGAAAGTTCTGTTTTAGCACTCTGATCATTTTTAATCACATTAGGCTGGACATTAAGACTTTTTATCCCCTCTCAGCTGTGATGACAAGAAGCGACCACTGTGACAAGGTGTATAACTTGTCTGTGGTCGCTTGCGTTGTTTCTGGAGCTGTGTCACTTGATGTTCTTTCAGGCGGATTCGTTAAATAACGGCATGGTGTCTGTGTTTTCTACAGGGTGGAAAATATGTTTGTCAGAAACCAAAGAATTGTGTCTGTACAGAGCAAAATTATTACATTTAAAACTGTAGTGAAAACTAAATTGAACTGTTTAACTGAATAAAAATAAACAAGAATTGAAATATGAAAACCCAAGCGACGAACATAAAACAAATTATTAATCCCTAAGGAAATTATCTGTCCACAGAGTCACAGAGACAGAGTTAAAAGGATGGAGACCATAGGGGCGATCGTGGCTCAAAAGTTGGCAGTTCGTCTTGTAATCGGAAGGTTGCTGGTTCGAGCCTTGGCTCGGACAGCCTCGATCATTGTGTCCTTGGGTAAGACACTTCACCTACTGGTGATGGCCAGAGGGGCCGATGGTGAGATATGGCAGTCTCACTTCTGTCAGCCTGCCCCAGGGCAGCTGTGGCTACAACTGCCTCCACCAGTGTGTGAATGAATAGGGGAATTGCAAAGCACTTTGAGGGTCCTGAAAAGTGCTATATAAATGCAATCCATTATTATAGAGTTTATTCTGATTCCTACAGATAGTAACTTTATTATTGAGAAAATAAAACTGTTATTATGGTGGTTCCGGTGCAGCAGGAGGGTAGGAGTCAAATAACATGCATGAATATTTTATACAGTAACACATTGTGGCCAATCTAAAGTGATTAAAATTAACTCCAACCCTCACCAGTGAAATATTAAAAACCTCATTATGAGCTATGAGATATAAGATATTTCAACCCTCTGCTCGCTTCGTAGATGCATAAGAAGTGTTGCATGGAGCTGGTTCAAAGCAAGACCTGAACCATTAACGTGAGACAGTTTCAGTGAAAACAGGAACAGCAGAGACCCCTAGTGGTAACTGTGAAGATCATCATCATCAAATCAGTGAAAGTTTTTAGTATATTGCAGTGAAAGTGACTTTAATGGATCTTAAGAGAGCTGTACGATGAATTAAGGAGTGTCGGTGTGTTTACCTTTTGCCACTGCATCAAGTTCATAGTTTTGTGCCTGCAAAAGAGTTTTACCAATTAGTAAAAACACTAACTCTGATAAAAAAAAAGAAAGACAGAACTAATTATTCACTCTTCATTCTATTTCTGCACAGTTTTAGTAGTTAGGTCATATTTGCAACCGAGGGGAAACACGGAGTGCCCTAATGATGGTCTCAAGCCCAGATAAGTTGGAGGGTTACATCAGAAAGAACATTCAGCATAAGAATATGTCAAATTATATGTGTAGATCCATCTGTTCAAATAAGGAACAGCTTGAGACATTTATCTTGTTTCTGCACACAAATGTATTTTAGGGTTTATAGTTAACTTTTAACTAAACTACAAGACCATATTGTGGCGAGCTCAGACAAGGAGGAGACAGAGGTTTCTTGGGAGCACAGCCGTTTATTAGCATTCAACCCCGGAGCACACACCAGCTCACACCAAAGCTCGGCGCGGCAACAACAACAACAACACAAAAAAATGGCGCTCTCTCACCCGGAAACACACAGTTGCAGAGAGAGCGTCACCTGTAACCATGGCAACAGAACATAACTGTAAATAACAAAACCCCGAACAGCCCTGGCCCGCTACATAGCCCTCACCTAAGGGGTCAGTCGTCCCCGACAACCCCATTACCCAACACAAAGTCCTGCAAATGTCCATGTGTCTTCCTTCGGCGCGCAGGCCGATCTCGACCAGCAGGGGAAGAGTCACTTGGATGAGAACCTGGGGTGCCACCAGCATCCCCTGCCCCGGCGGCTGCTGGAGCGGGCGGGCGGTATGGTGAGAGTCTGTCCTGGTGCAACACCGCCACGCGCCCTGGGCGGATCCGGTACACCACTTCTGTTAGCCGCCCCATGACTTCCGCCGGCCCTTGCCAGTGACCGCACAGCCTGGGGGACACCCCTCTCTTGCGAACCGGGCAGTACACCCAAACCTTGTCACCAGGCACGAAAGCTCCCCCTCGGGTCCTGGTGTTGCAGGCTCTTTTCTGTCGTACTGCGGCGCTGACCTGGGCCTGGCGGGTGTAGTCATGAACCACTCGCGGCCGCTCCCTCAGCCTCCTGTAGCAGTCCCTGGCCACCGACACGCGCCGGTTCCCTGCCTCGGGGACGGGGAAAGGCCCTAGGACGTCTCCTCCCACTCTCTCCATCGGGGCCCCCACCCGATGCTGCTGTAGGGGGACAATGGAGCGTTGAGTGGGGCCCTTCCGTGCCGTACAGGTGTCACAGCAGTGCAGATGAAGTTCCACATCCCGTCGACAACCAGGCCAGTAGAACTGTCCCCTGAGACGGCGGAGAGTTTTAGCATTTCCATAGTGGCTGGCCCCCACCGAGCCGTGGACAAGCTCGAGCACCTGCGACCGCAGCGACCGAGGCACCAACAGCTGCAGGAGATCCTTGCCCTGTCCGAGGGCCCGCCATCTCCGGTACAGGAGGCCGCTGTGGGTCTCCAGATTGTTGTACTGGGAGTAGTAGGCCTTCACTTCGGGCCCCTGTCCTGACACCCCTGTCCAGCCTGGGCGTCGTGCTACCTCCAGCCAGGCCCCCACCTGAGCCAATGTCGCATCAGCTTCCTGATCCTGCTTCAGCTGCTGCATGGTCAACGAGAGCCATCCCCCTCCGCCGGCTGTGGCCCGAGCAGTAGCCACGCCCCGTGCCTCCTGGGCCCGCTCTCCCTGCCGTTTCGAGAGGGGCAGCTGGCGTGGGCGCAGACAGATGGGTTGAGCAGAGCCGGTGTCGATGGTGTGCTGAACCAGCCGAGTCTGCCTGCAGTCTCCGGTTCCCTGCTTTTGACCGCACTGGAGGGCCAGAGTCTCTGTACCAAGAGTGATAGCCAGCTTCGCGGTGTCAACGCAGGCCCCCCAGCGGGTCAGCAGATCAAGGCCGATGATGCACTGATCTTGGATGTCAGCAAGCCAGAAGTCGTGCACCAGCTCCAGATCCTTCACTCGGATCCGCAACGGTTTCTTCCCCCGCATGTCAGTTCTCTCCTCCGTCACTGTCATCAGCTGGGTGTCGGTGGGCGACCAACCCATCACAAGCGGCCCGGATGTTCAAGGAAACACACCAGGTCGTATTAGGGAAATGGCGGACCCCGTGTCCACCAGGGCCTGGCAGGGCTGGTCCTCAACACAGCAGCTCAGGTAGAGTCCCTTGAGGTGCCCGACTAGGCCCGCCACCGTGCATCATTCTTGGAGGGGGGCAGGAAGCTGGAGCGGTGGTCCCCTCGCTGTGACGCTCCCCCTCTCATCCCCCTGAGGCCACATAGTTCTGGCCTTTGGGGCGGGCGCCAGGCAGTCGCTCACCACGTGGCCAGGCTCATCGCACCGGTAGCAGCGGTCGGTCTTTCGACGGGGACGCCTCCAGGGCACCGAGGGCTGCAGCTGGCATACCTCCGGGACCTCCCCCACCCTGTCGTAGTCTGCGGCTCTGATTTGAGGGTAGTTTGGGGGGGGGGCTGGTTAGGTCGCGAGGTGAGCACAAGCTCGGCCCTTTCCGCCTCAAGGAGCGCCTCACGGAGAGTCTAAGGCATGGCCAGGCGGACGTGTTGGCGTAGTCGCTCTGGGAAAAGTCCTCGCAGAAAAGCATGCAGGCTAAGCTCCTCACGGGCTGCTGCTGGGAACTCTGGGTAGCCACAACGAGCATACAGCAACACATCCGCTGCAAAGGTGCCCAGGCTCTCCCCCGGCCGATGGCTCCGGTTGGTCAGCTGCTCCCTGCTCTGATCAGTGGAGTGCCGCAGCCCAAACTGCCTCTCGAGTGCTATGGTGAGGGCCTGGAGCTCATGCTGCTCTGACGGGGCTAGGTCAAGGAGTACCTGCAGTGCATCTCCTTCCAATGCTAGCGCTAGGTGTGTAGCAGCCTCTTCGTCGCTCCAGCCACTATGCCTCGCTGTTAGCCGTACTTGTGAGAGGTAGGGCTCTAGCGGGGTTAGCCCGTTGTATTTCCTTACCTTAGCTGGCGTTGCAGGCATCACTGCTCGCTGTCGGGGGCACGGCGTGTCGGTCGACAGAGGCAGCCCATGAAGCACTGTCCTAGCGTCGGTCGCGACAGGCCACTGCCGCGGTGCGCTCGCGCCGTCGAGACCCGTCGGAGGACTTACATGGCGGCTCGCTTGCTCTCTCTTCAATCGCCCACTTCCCAAGCAGCGAATACTCTCCTCGACGGCTTGCTCCAGCCTCTGAGTGTCTCTCTCCATTCCGGCGAGGGTGAGCTATCCCACTTCTGACACCAATGTGGCGAGCTCAGACAAGGAGGAGACAAAGGTTTCTTGGGAGCACAGCCGTTTATTAGCATTCAACCCCGGAGCACACACCAGCTCACACCAAAGCTCAGCGCGGCAACAACAAAAACACAAAAAAATGGCGCTCTCTCACCCGGAAACACACAGTTGCAGAGAGAGCATCACCTGTAACCATGGCAACAGAACATAACTGTAAATAACAAAACCCCGAACAGCCCTGGCCCGCTACAATATGTTAAAGTTATTAATAGTGAGCTGCAGTCATATGATGGTGACCTGGGTGTCTATGCAGATCAGAACGCAAGAAAAAATAATTCCGTCATTTTAGAACGGCAAAGTCTGGCAGCTGTAACATGTGGTATGTAAATAACACATCACTTTACCTGCTGATGTGCTGCTGCTTGATGATGCTGTCCCCCTCTGTTGGAGCTCCCCTCACTGATCCAGTTGATCTGCTGGTTGGTTGCTTCTGGTTTTTGGTGTTTTGCTTTATTGATCATTTGTTGAGCAACATTAAAACAGCCGTCCCAGTCTTTCCTTTTTATGTTGCTCATAATTTCTTTAGTCAAAGTCTCATTTGCTTCTTTCCTCAAAAGCTCCTCCAGAACTTTTTTCTCTTCTTCCAAAATCAGTTTGTAGTAAAAAGTTTTCTTGTTGCACCAACTAATTTTTTTTATAAACCATTTTCTCCACCCACTCCAAGTCATGAAGAAAGCTACAACAGTCATGCCCAGGAGCAGAGAGTAAGCAGTAAGCTGAAAAAGAAGCAACAAACATGCAAAACATAACAGCATTAATGTGTGATAGCCATAATTTCATTAAAAAAGCAGAATCAGCATAGAGCAAGAAAGTCCTCACCCTTGACCTGATTTCCGCTTCATCTTTTTGAGCTTTTTGTTCAGTTGTGAAGTTCTCAGATTTGCAGAACAGCTTGCTCGTGTTTTCATCAGTGTTACAGCAACCATACCAGTCCGTGACAAGCAACACAGCTACAATCCACAGCAGACTGATTAGAAACGCTCTGATAACGCGCTTCGCTACAAGGCATAAAAACGTGGATGGATGTTTCGCGGTGCTCCGAAATGTCTGGTCTATCAGGAGCACCAGGAAAAATATAAAAAAAACAGGCACGACGATGATTTCATTACATTCAAACGTGCGTCCTGTGCAAGGGCACGTCGTGTTCTGCAGATAAAGAGTGACAATGACCATCCCGATGACTATCCCGAGGGGACCGGTTTTTTCAGAACTAACTAATTGCAGGACTTGTTTCCACATCTTGAACAGTTAGGTGCCTGCTGGGGATTCAGCTTCTGTCCTGTAAAATTACACCAAGTATCACAGTCTCTTTGAAATTCAGCTTAATATCCCAGTCCAATTGCAGCCGTGAAATGAGCAAGTCGTCCAGTCAAAGTGATGAAATGAGCTCTCTTCTCCCACCCTCACATAAGAACCACGAGCGTTGCTCCTACAGGTGGCAGGACGCAAACGCAACGTGATGTCATGAGTTTTAACTGCACTCGCTTCAGAATCATTTAAAGTGTCGTGTGAACGAAAGTCACTCTTGCTCTATTTCACTTAACACTGTGAGGAGATGGCCTGTCACTTCTTTTTGAAATTAAAAAAAAAAAAAAGAAGTCCAAAGCACTCAAACAGCGAGCGGGTACAGACCAAGCTGAGTTGTAAAGTGACATAAAATGTGTGATTATGTGGGCGTATTCACCTTGTGTCACTGACTGTAGGCACAAAATCTGTTTCCTGTTTTTCATACCAGCTACCACAGTCTCCGGTTACCTGTTTGCTGTGTTCATAGTTTTTGTTACTCCTCTGGTTAGCAATGCAATAGGCCTGGTTGACCTATTACATTGTTGGTTTTTAAATCAATCCATCCACTAAAATGGATGTCTTTTATACCATAAAGTTAAATTTAAGAGAGGAAAAATTAAAGTAGACTGTCTCTCTGCTAATGCTTTTCACAGAGCGATAGAGGGTCCCATCTGACCCAAAGGTATGGGGCTGATTACCAGTGATTATGGGTATTCTGTGTACTGATAATATTCAACTGTCATAACACTGTAAATGAGTTTCCTCCTCTCTCTAACCTACCATTCCTCTTTAGGCCTCATGTCATTTTTCATTTCTTTTACTTGCAGTTTGACAAGTTAAGTTAAAATGGTAAAGGTCTTATATAAAAGAAATGAACAATCGAAAACATGATAAGTTTAGTTGTTCATTCCTCTTTCATTTGCTGCAGTCTCAGTAAATCATGAATGCATGTATTTTTTGAGGATAATAAAAGTCCAATTCCCTAACAATCAAACACAACATGATACCATGAGGTGTGGATCATTTGGACTGTCATGCAAAAAGCATTTCAAGCTTTTTGTTTAACAAGACATTTAATAAAGTTTTATAATCCTATAAATTCAACCAGTGCAACCAAGGTGCATTGGCTTTAGGTACAGCTATTCAGACTGCAACTAATGCATTCAAATACAGTAGTTTGACCATAGATCCCATTGTTTATTTATGACCCTAACCCCCTTTTTATGCACTTCAGGCATGTATTGACAGGTGTCCTTCTCCTGTAGATAAAACAGAAAGCTTAATGACATACTTTAACTTGCATCAGTCTCACTCGAATCCCCAGAGTTTAAATTTCAGAGCACAGAGGGACAATGAGAACCTGTGTGAGCTCAGAAACCCCAACAGATTCAGCCACAGTGGATATTAGAGTGTTATTGTGTTGAGCAAGAAACAGGTCTACATCGTTGTTCAGAGTTTCTGTTGAGACCCAACAAAGGCCTAATAGCACATGCCACTCCTACCTAACCAGACATTAGGAAGTGGAACCCATAGCACTGCATGAGCCGAGGGACAGGAGGGACATCAGCCCGCTGGGGCATAACCCTAGTGGTACAGGAGGACCCACGCTCATTGTCCCAGGTGCAGGGTCCACAGGGAGGACCCTACATCACAGGGGGCAGACCGTGGGACGAAGGAGGGAGAGGCCACCACACATCTGCCCCGGCTATAATGTAGCCTATAGTTTGGAAATAGTAGCACGAACAAAAAGAGGCAAAGCTTGAGGTGGAAGATTAATACTATAGTGCTATAGCGCCAAATAACAACAACAGTTGCCTCAAGGCATTTTATATTGTAAGATAAAGACCCTATGACAATAGGGTCTTTATCGATCGTGGCTCAAGAGTTGGGAGTTCGCCTTGTAATCAGAAGGTTGCCGGTTCGAGCCCCGGCTTGGACAGTCTCAGTCGTTGTGTCCTTGGGCATGACACTTCACCCGTTGCCTACTGGTGGTGGTCAGAGGGCCCGGTGGCGCCAGTGTCCGGCAGCCTGGCCTCTGTCAGTGCGCCCCAGGGTGGCTGTGGCTACAACGTAGCTTGCCATCACCAGTGTGTGAATGTGTGTGTGAATGGGTGAATGACTGGATATGTAAAGCGCTTTGGGGTCCTTAGGGACTAGTAAAGCACTATATAAATACAGGCCATTTACCATAAAAAAAAGAAATAAAAAACACCCCAACAATCATATGACCCCTATGAGCAAGCTACGACTGGCTGGGGTGAGGGAGGAAGACAGGACAATGACATGCTGTGAAAGAGAAACAGAGAATAATAATAACTAATAATTAATGCAGAGAAATGTATTATCATACAGAGAGTGGAAAAGGTGACTGAAGAAGAAACACTCAGTGATTCATGGGAATCCCCCCCAGCAACCTTGACTTATTGCAGCGTAACTAAGGGAGGATTCAGGGTCACCTGGTCCAGCCCTAACTATATGCTTTAGCTAAAAGGAAAGTTTTAAGCCTAATCTTAAAAGTAGAGATAGTGTCTGTCTCCCGAATCCAAACTGGAAGCTGGTTCCACAGAAGAGGGGCCTGAAAACTGAAGGCTCTGCCTCCCATTCTACTTTTAAATACTCTAGGAACAACAAGTAGGCCTGCAGTGCGAGAGCGAAGTGCTCTAATAGGGTGATATGGTACTACAAGGTCATTAAGATAAGATGGGGCCTGATTATTTAAGACCTTGTATGTGAGGAGCAGGATTTTGAATTCAATTCTGGATTTAACAGGAAGCCAATGAAGGGAAGCCAAAACAGGAGAAATCTGCTCTCTCTTTCTAGTCCTTGTCAGGACTCTTGCTGCAGCATTTTGGAGCAGCTGAAGGCTTTTCAGCGAGTTTTTTGGACATCCTGATAATAAAGAATTACAGTAGTCCAGCCTGGAAGCAAGAAATAAAAAAAAATAAAGACAAGCAAGGGTGATGCACTTATAGAATGCTGCATTTACTTTCACTACACAAACAAAACAGAGGTTATTTTGAATTTAATGTTAGCAACATCTCCAAAAACCCTGGAACAGAGCCATGTTTACCACTGCGTAGCATCCCTGTTCTTTTAACAGCAGTGCATAGATCTGTTTCTGGACTATGGGATTGGAGTGCTGTCCCATTGTTTTCTGATAGAGGATCTTAGCTGCTACAAAGTCTTGAGTCTTTGCCAGAGAATAGTTTGTCATTTTACCTCAGTCCATATCACATGAGGTTTGATTGAGAGAACATGTTGGTGTTTCTGCATTAAGCTCACATATGACTTTTTTTCTGCATGCTAGAGCTTTAAACATCATTTGTAGATTTGTTTAAGATAAGATAACCTTTATTAGTCCCACACGTGGGAAATTTGTTTTGTCACAGCAGGAAGTGGACAGTGCAAAGGTTATGTAGCAAAAATTAGAATATCATAAGAATAAATACACTACACAACTGTACAGAATAGAATAAAATACTATATGCAGTAGAATAAAATATACAATAGGATAAAAATAGAATACAAATTCTATATACAACTGGGTAAAAATACAACGATGCCAGAAAAGAGTATTGCACTTATTGCAAGTGTTATTGCACACGTGTGGATGTGTGTGTTTGATCAGTTGGAGTCTTTGTTGTGGAGTCTGACAGCAGTGGGGAAGAAAGACCTGCGAAATCTCTCCGTCCTCCGTTGATAGTGCAGTGTGGCTTGAGAGTCTCAAGATCATGGGCATCCGGTATTGATTTTCGGCCTTGTGCACAGAGATTTAATAATGATAATAATGTTTCTCTAGATTTTCAGAATATTTTCATGATATCATGCACTGTAGATAATGATATATTCTGATGCTTCATAACTATACAATGAGGAACATTATTTTAAAATTATTTATGCAGATTGGTTAACCTTGCCCATCTCTACATCTGAGAATTTTTGGATCTCTAAGATTCTCTTTTATACCCATTGCCACTTTTCAAAATGTTCCTCCAGCGATCAATTGGCCATTTATCCAAACACTGGTTCTTCCTGTCCTAACTTTTTTGAAACATATTGCTCATAATCCAAACTGACTTATTATTTTCCATAAAAAGATAGTAAAATACTTAAACATGTCAAATGTTAAAAATGATGTTCTATTGTGAGTAAAATTGATTCTAGGTTAAAACTTTTAGCTCTCACTCTTAAGCCCCTTTCCGTTGGTACCTACTTGGGTCGGCTCACCACAGATTTGAGAGTTTTCCATTAGGTCATAGCACCTGGTATCAGGTACTATTTTAGTACCTACTTTGCCGGGATTCCAAGCGATCCAAGATGATCTGAAGATGTGACTCCATGGCACTGATTGGCTCGTCAGTGACGTCACTTGATCAGTCATGAGTCATGCATCTCTTTCGTCAAAATCAAAACCAGCTTTTTTAAAAACCAGGATAATGAGGGAAACGGCTAGAACAACTACACCATGATCTCCGAGTCTGACGGAAAGCCACAGACCGAGCAGCAGGTATAACATTACCTTGCGTGTATCTTTGTTGTGGAGTTCGTCTCACATACTTATCATGAGACGCTCGGCCCCGTTGCTATAACGGCCCCACTCATGTCATACCACCGTGAGTTGATCCGAGCAGGTACTGTAGCTTCATATATAATGCGTGTAGGTTGAATCCTGATTGGTTACACTGTGTACACTGGTACACTTGCATGTACCAGTGTAGTGTACCAGTGTACCTGCACATGTGATGTGACAATAAAAGTGATTTGATTTGGTTAATAAGTGACCTAGAAAAGGAAACACAGAAGCTTGACAGAAAATCTAAGATTTAAACCAACACCAACAACAAAGGCTCAAACTATCACTACAGTGACCACTTTTCATTGTTTCAACACTAAAAATAGAAATTGAAAAAGTAAACCATTTAGCAAATTTAAGTAATTCCTTTTTTTAAAGCACTGATTTCTTAAGTGTAGCAGGATGATGAGGAATTCTTCGATCATCTTTAGGGTCGCAGGTGGGCTGGAGCCCTCTATCAGCTAACAAAAATAGAAAAACATTCACACTTATGGCCCGATAACTTATCACAAACATCTTTGGATAAGATGTTTGGACAACATCTTATCCAAAGATGTGCATGATAAGCCACTCCACTTAATACTATGAACTGTAGTGACGTTTTGGTGATATTTTTAGACAATTAATTTTGCAAAAAGCAACATGTTTCATGCAGGTTTCTGTAATTGTATAGAGAAAAGAAATGACCAGACCAATGTAGAGTGCATATTTTAGCTGCAGCAGTAGAATACAAATACATTTCCTTAAGTGAAACGCAGGAGAGAAAAACATCAAAATGGTGCCAAGATAAAATAACAGGATGTGATGCACAAATTTGTATAAATATGTGAGACAGGAAACATTTGGCGTGAGAACCTTGAACATAAACCACAAGTCTTCCAGTTTTGTACATTGTTTCTCTTTTTTATGTTATTGCCAGTTATTGGCAGCATATGTTTTGGTGCTTGAATTCAGCTGTTTTTCCAGGTTACAAATTATATCAATGAAATAATTAGACTATAAACTAAAGTAATTTATTCGTCGCAAACTTTCTGTCAATGCAAAAAAAAAAAAAAAAAAAAAAAAAAAAAAAAAAAAGTGCATGCAGGAAAAGGAACATGTGTTCAGTGTAGGAAATCCACAGTTACTAAAAACACAAATTAAAAAGGAAACCCATTTAACTATTTTGTCATGAATGGGCTGTATGCAGGCAGGAAAAGGACCCAAACGTGGAAAGTAAACTGCAGAACAGCTTTACTGCTGACCCAAAGGAAAGAATACAAAACTATACTGGGACCTGAGTATGGGCTCAAATTGTAAATGGCCTGTATTTGTATGGCGCTTTTGTAGACATTGTTCAGGGGTCGACCACGTGGGAGGCGGCAGCAGTTACGGATCATTTCTGGAGGCTCACTAAGATGACTAAGCTTAAGAGTGAGCCAGTAATGACAGAAATAGTGGTTGTAGTGGTGGATGAAGTGATGGATTAGCAGGTGGCTGAGCTGGTGCTCCTGAGCCTCCAGAGGAGACAGGAACAGGTGCAGGTACCTGCTGGACACTAGCCGCTCCCACCAGAGGAGTAGGTATGGGTGCGTAGGTCGGCTGCGTTTTTGGCACGCCTCACCTCAGGGACCGGCATGGGTGCCGGGGCAGACTGGACACCAGTCACTTCCCCCCCGAGGAGTAGCTACAGGTGCAGGAGTGAGCTGGTAACACGGTCATTACAGCATTACAAGTAGCAGCATTACTTTTTCAGTAACGAGTAGACTATTTACTCTTATCGTTACAATGCCGTTACTAACAAGAAAATGCAGTGCGGTTGTGTTACCATTTTTCAACAAACAGATAGTTGAAGCCGTCTTCAGCTTACAGAATCTTATATCAGTTGCACGGAAGTAGCACTACGTAATCTGGGCACTACAGCTTTAAGCAGTTGCGCGCGCTCCGGTGGACGGCAATCACTTTCTCGCTGACTATCACTTTTTGGCACAACACCTGGAGCTCAGGGGGCGAAACAATCGCATGAGTGCTGCTGTTTGACTGAGGAAGAATGAAGTAGTTGTGGTAAGCCAATCACATGACCACTTAAAGACAAAGCAACAAGGTGATATATACCAGTTTTTCCATTGTGTTGATAGGCCACGTAAAACCAGTCATGATAAATATATACGCTGTGTTTTTTTTCCCCCCCTCAATAGTTTTGTCACGTTTACTGTCTAAAGACAGCGCTAGCAAGCACTCTCTGCTTATGACCAAAAAGAAAACAAAAAAAACAAAAAAAAAAAAACCAGCCCCTTTGTTTTGGTGGCAGAATCCACCATGTCAACCAATCAAAAAAAAAAAAAAAAAAAAAAAAAAAAAAATATGATATGTCAACATGACATTTGGTTGTTTAGGAAGAGGGGGAAGTTTTAGGAGTGATGGTGAGTGAGAGAAAGACAGCAGAAAAAGAGAGCGAGTTTTGAGGTTACAGATTTGGACAAAATTTTTTTGGGAGTGGCACAAATAATTTGTGTGGCATCTTATTGAATGCAGAACAGCTGAGTGTTCTGTAAATAGTTTGAACTGGTTATAACAAAGGGTAAAAGGTAAATGGCTGCAAATAACTTTGTTTGCGAAACTTGTGCATATGATTTTAAAATTGACAATATATATTTGAATTTAAAGTTATGAAATATGATTCAATAAACATGTTTGTGGTTGTTATAGTAAAATATAACTTTTTCTACTCTGACTTTGTTTTGTGTCTGATTTTAGATCAGCTGTGTTGATACAGTATGTCAAAATGAAAACATAACTGTAAATTCAGACATGTGAGGTTGTGCTAAAAAGGATGATACCAAACAAGGCAAAGTAAATAGTTTAAAGGTGAAATGTAGAGGAAACATCAAAAGTAGTCAAAAATGGCCAATTATATCCTGGACCCCAGAGGCTTAAACTTTTAACGCAATAATTACTTTTCAAGTAATTAATTACTTTTAGAATCTTGTAACTCTGTTACAACTATAATTAATTACTTTTTTAAAGTAACCTGCCCAACACTGTGGCTACCTGGCTGTAGTTGTGAATAAACCCCCGGTAGAAATTGGCGAAGTCGAGGAAGTGCTGGAGGTGCTTGATCGACGTGGGCGTGGGCCACTCCAGAATCGTGCGGATCTTGGCTGGATCAGTCTTCACCTGCCACCCTGCGAGTATATAGCCAAGGAAGGAGGACTGCTCGGGGGGGGGGGTGTCAGGTCTTGGAGAAAATGAGTATGTCATCAACAGTGTTGGGTAAGTTACTTTAAATTAGTAACTTAGTTACATTACTAGTTACTTCTCTAAAAAAGTAACTCAGTTACTTCAAGTTACTCGTTACTTTCAGAGTAACTAGTTACTAGGGAAAGTAACTTTGGTTTTACTCAGAATTCTCTTGTTAATGTGTTGCTTCTGTAACTGGATACCCAGCCAGACTGCCAGTCTTCTATCTTGCTTACTTGCCACACGTGCCCTGTGCCACCTACCAACAGAAAGGAAAAAATAATGTGCACATTTCCACGAGAGAAATCCCACGCCTGGACCGTTGTTGACCGCCGCCATGATTCTAGCCTGCTTTTTACATCCAACACAAAAACTGCAGTCGTGGTGCTTTTGATTGTACTCAGAACTTGGAAATTCTGCCTTCTGAATAGGAAGATGTAGGTAACACCAGACTGCAGATGAGCTGCATACAGAGGTGGACTGGGACAAAAAAATCGTCCCCGGCATTTTGACTAGAGACCGCCCACCATTATAGGAAAAATCATAAAGCCTTTAAATGAAAATAAACACTGTTGTGACAGTGATGTACACTGTTCTGATGGTATATATGTATCAATCTATCAATTGTTTGTTGTAAGACTCAGATAATTATTTTTTTTTTAAAAGCGAGACATTTTAAATGAGAATAATAAAGAAAAGTATTTCCTTGTGCCCCCTTTCCCTGTTAATGCCCTACCTGGCCCCCTGGCAACACTTTGCTAGATCCGCCCCTGCACAGTTACCAGCTGTCAGCTATGTAGAAAAGGATCCTGGTGTTATTTGTCTCTCAGAAACAGTTCATAACTTCCTTCAACTCATTCATGTCACCTAAAAGGTAAACCTGTTTCTCCATCACCTGTTCAACTCTGATGATTCAGTAAGGACATCTCCTGGTTTCATCTGCATGTTTCCCTCTCACCACATATCCAAACCGATATCATGACCAGCAGCTTTACAGCTGTGGCTCCAGCAAACATCAGCTGATACTAGAAATTAATATTAAATAAATTCTAACAACAGCTGATCAAGCTTAAACGTGCTGCTGCTGTTGTTTAGCGACATCCGCTGGTTTCCTCTTTCTGGCGCAAAGTGGGCGATAAATAAACAAAGAGAAAAGCCGATCAGCTGATCATTGATCAGTTTCATGATTGAAGTAGAAACAGGAGAGAATGAGAGAAGAAGAGGCAGCTGTGCAGCTTCAGCTTTGTGTCTTTTCATTGTAGCTGAAGTCCGGGACAAACTGTGTTCCTTTTCACCTCAGTACGAAACGCGTAATATTTTCTCTGAATACCAGACGATTCTGTTTTTACTGGACGGTTGGCAACTGTAATAATTAACCGTATGAACAAAATAAAGTTCAACATCAGTAACATAGCACCCACCCAGCTGTATAGAAACTCTGTCATGCTAGCTAGCACGCAGTACGAAAATGTCAGCGTACCGAAAATAAACTCCACCTAAACTTGGTTTATATCTGACCCTGATAGACTGCAGGTCATAACTTCTTACCTGAAGTTCAGTTCACCTGACACTCGGACCGGCGGCCGCTTCGGGTCTCTCCTCTTGCCTCCCTTTTCCTTCATCCACCTGCTGGCTTCCACCACTTGCTAATGTTATTGAATCTGTGGAAGCCCCGCGATATCCACCACACGAAGTAACGAGTAACGAGCCTATCTAAATCCCAGTAACGAGTAACGCGTTCCTGCTTTTGGCATAATAACTAGTTACCGTGCTCGTTACCACAATAATAACGTAGTTACTGTAACGCGTTACTTAATAACGCGTTAGTCCCAACACTGGTCATCAAGATAAACAAAGACAAATCGGTTCAGGAAATCACTGAGCACGTCGTTGACCAGGTTCTGAACGGGGCTTTTATCACTTCCCGATGATACAGCTGCGTGGCAGACGGCATGACCAAATACTCAAGATGCCCTAGGGGCGTCTTGAGAGCTGTCTTCCACTTATCCCCCTCCCTAATGCGGACCAGGCGGTAGGGGTTGCGGAGATCCAGTTTGGTGAATATAGTGGCTCCATGGAGGGGTTCAAAGGCTGAGCTGATAAGGGGTAATGACCCTCTGTAGTCAATGCATGGACGGAGTGACTTATCTTTCTTTTCCATGAAGAAGCAGCTGGGGCCCACCTGAGAGGATGGGCGGATCATACCTGCAGCTAGTGACTTGTGGATATATTTTTCCATGGACTCCCTTTCAGGTCTGGAGATGTTGTAAAGCCGGCTAGAGGGAAGTGGAGCACCAGGTCGATAGCACAGTCATCAACCAGATCAGTGTCAGGGGAGTCTGTGTCAGGGGAACCTGGAGCTAGAGTGGACGTGAGGCAATGGGCTAGACAGAATAGGCTCCAATGAGTGATTTCATTCCCAGACCAGTCTATTTAATGGCTTCACGGTGGTTTCCAGAGGTGACAAGGGTTACGGGGCCCACCTGATGGGTTATGTGACAGAATATTTGAATTTTTTTTTTTTTTTTTTTTTTTAAATGCAGTGACTGGGATGGGAGGATCGAGTGTTTCAAGTGGCAATTGAAGGCACCTAGTGAGAGGTAAGTCTATTAAATTTTGCTTTGCTCCGGAGTCAACGAGAGCATGGAGAGGGTGAGAAACCTGATCCAGGCATAAGGTGACGGGTAATATTAACCGGGGTTTGAGACTAGAAGACAATCCGCCAACCCGTATCCCAGAAATTACAAGCGGGCAGTGCCTTTTGGCCGAACTGGGCACTGTGCCAACCCTATGCTCCCCTGGGCCACAGTAAAAACATGCACCCGACCGAAGCCGTCGCTCCCTCTCCTCTGGTGAGAGACGGAAGCCGCTGATTTGCATGGGCTCCGCAATGGTGTCTGTTTCTATGAAAGCTGGGGCTGATTTAGACACCAGAAGTGACAGTGATGGAAGTGGGGACGTATGGGGTGAGGGTTAACAATGTCTGTAATTATTTTCCGCTTCCCTTTCCCTCAGGCGATTATCTATCCTAAGGGAAAGGGAGACCAGATCTTCAAAAGACTCATCGCGGGAAGCGAGCTGGTCTTTGAGCTCATCGTTTAGCGTGCGACGGAACACTCCCCGAAGGGCATGATCGGGCCAATTGGGCTCAGCGGCTGCGATAGGTTAGTCAATAATTAACTCGGGCGATGCTGCGGTTTCCCTGCGGTTTCCCTGCTGTAACCCTAGCAACCTTTCATCAGAACTGCCCTCAGATATCGGATGAGTAAAGGTCTTTTTAACCTTCCTCTCGTGTTAGGGTCGACACCAACCCATTTTAAATTTCGAATGGTAAATGGTCTGTATTTATATAGCGCTTTACTAGTCCCTAAGGACCCCAAAGCGCTTTACACATCCAGTCATCCACCCATTCACGCACACACGAATGCATTTTATAAAAAAAAAAAAAAAAAAAAAAAAAAAAGACCCAGAGGTCCACACCAAAAGTATTAAAACCAACATTTTCATGGATAAGGAAGCCTAACAAGGTAACCAAGAGTTGAGAAACAAATTGGATGATAACTTATTGTTTTTATTGTATTTTATAGCTGATTTAATACACGGGTCAAAACTGACCCGTTAACATAAGAGATGACACCAGAAAGCTAATACAAGAGGAAGGTTAAACTCACCCAGAAAATCATCATACGAGCAGGTTGGGAGCAGATGGGCAACAGGTAAGCCTCAGCCCAGAGAGATTCTCTCCCTGGGCCCAAGAATCCAGGGGTGCTGAATGGCGTGGCTAGGGCTACCTGAGATCCGTGGCCTGCAGATGGAGTGTGATGGCAGGAGAGCAGGCAGGTGAGGTACAGAGTGATTCTCAGAATGACTGTTTGGTATCTTGAGTGCGAAGGTGGAGCGTGAGCTGAGGGTTTGAGGCAAAATGAATCCAGGAACTGCAGCACAAGAAAGTTTCTTTAGTAAGGTAAACACAGAGAGAACTTGAAGCATGAGGCCCGGTTACCAACATGGGTTGCTAATGAAGTGGCAGAGAATGAACATCAGCGTGTGGCTTAAATCACTCTTGAGTGATTGCTTACAATTGGCTCTAGGTGTGCAGAAGCTGGAGAAGGTGGCCCTGTCCAGGGGCGGATCCCAGGTAGGTTCAGGAACCTCATGGAAATTTCAGCCACCCACCGTGGACCATGACAGTAACAGTGGGTCACAGACTCAGAACCATGACAGTTGCTACTGTTCCAAAGAATAACCAAAAATTCATCATTTAAAGGCTTGCATGAAGAAGGGGAAAATGCCAATGCAGGAGTACTATGTCCTATATTTATGTTCTTGCAGCCATTAACAAAAGTCAAAAAATGACATAACCTCCCCAAAGGGTGGGCCTATAATCCCTAAAAACAACAGCAACAAAATCAAATAATCTCAGGTGAGGACAATCAGACAAGAAGCAGAAACAAACTATCAACATAAAAAACAAGACCATTTTAAAAACAGGATATACACTAGTGATGTGTCGGTGGCAAACGAAACTGTTCTCAGAGCCGGATGTTTGAAGTGAATGACTTCAAGCCGCACGTGAGCCTTGTGTTTGTGCTGAGCAGAGGAGGGAGGGGCGCAAATAGTCTTATGTTTGCCGAGCAGAGGGGGGGCGGTAGTTACACTCGCAGTAGCACAGGAACAGAGCAGGAAGGAGAGGCATACATGCCAACCCTCCCGATTTTTCCGGGAGAATCCTGAGTTTCAGTGCCCCTCCTGAAAATCTCCCAGAGTCACCATTCTCCCGAATTCCTCCCGATTTTCCACCCGGACAACAAAAATTAAAAACCATATCTAGAGCTGGGCAATATAAGATTTTTTCATATCACGATATGTTTTTTTCATTTCAGGCGATAACGATATATATCACGATATAAGCCAAATAACTATATTTGTAAGATTTAAATGTGCCGTTGCTCACAAGTAAAATGTGAAATAATCAGCAACTTGTTTTGATTTAAATATTTATTTCCCATAATAAGTTCAACAGGGCAGATGTACTTAAGGAACATGAGACTTCAGTTTCAGATAAATAAAGGCAAATATTGCAAACTACACAAAAGGCAGCCGCTAAAGCGTTTAAGTTTCAAAATAGAACAAACAAAACAGACCACTAAATTGTCAATTCCACTTAGAAACAAAATTTTAATTCTAAAAATAAATCCTAGTTTGTTTTACAGAAGAACAGACAAAATTGACTAACTTTTGTCAATATCAAATAAACTGAGAACTAAAAGGAAATTCTCAATCTCTCCTTGTTGTATAGCTTAGCTTTTCAAACAGTTTTAACAGTTACTTTAGTCTGACAAAAGCCGACTGACGAATCAGCGCCTTCAGTCAGAGATTGAGCATGCACCGCTTTATTGTATTTCCAGACTTGCTTTCGGCACAATTTACAGTGCGCGCTACTCTGTTTTTTGTCAGACTTGAAATAGCGAAATACCTTCACACACGGAACTTCTATGGCCCTTCCGTTCGACAAGCTCTCCAGCATTGGAACCATCATCTGTTTTTTTCTTCGGTAACCTTCGGTCACGCTCTCGGTTGATTTTTCTCTAGTCGGCAAACTCATTTCCTCCATTACCTGGGCAGCCCGGCTGGCTGCTTCCCAAACAAATACACATGTGCGCCTTGGCACTTGTGCTGTACGTAACAAGTCACGTGACGTGACGCTGCGGCTGTGATTGGTTCGGCTCTGCGCTACTTAATTTTGATTGGCTGTTCTTTTTTTTTTCTTTTTTTTTAAGAGGACAAGAGAGATGAGGCCTATCGCAATAGTTTAATTTTTCTATCGAGAAAAAGTTATTTCGCAATACATATCGTTATCGTTTTATCACCCAGCTCTAACCATATCCCAGAATTCATAGCGCGGCCCAGCCAATTCCAGTTTCCAACAATGGCAGCTACTTAGTTTTAATATTACTCTTATTACTCTTTCTGGGTCGCAAAATAAATTTCTGCACAAAGCGTCTCCTTCTGCAGTTTCCTGTCTTACACAGTACTCTGTGCCCTTTAGCACACATTCTAACTGAAAGTGGCGTTTTTACTGCCCTAGCCTATATAAAACAATATAAACAGAAAATAAGCACTAACAATATATATTTATTCCGTAACACTGCTAAAGAATTTATCTCAGTAGAAGAACTTGACAAGGCAGAGAATGCAGTTCTTTGCTTTTGTCAAAAGGAGAGATATTCAGATAAGATCAGTAGGTTGCAGAGGGGTGAAAAGGTGAAGAAGAGTAGCGAGCTCTATAATCTTAATCCTAAATTTGAGAATGGTGTGTCGAAAGTGGGAGGTAGGCTTAGTAGAGCAGCTATGCCTGAAAAGGCAAGGCATTCCAGTATTATAGCTAGGGATCTTCATATTTCTGAAATGTACTTGAAAACAGGGCATGGTGGACGTAACCACATGCTGTCTAAATTACGGCAAAGGTATTGGATTCCAGGTGCAATTCAGGTTAAATTCAGGTTCAGGTTGGCATTTAACACCATCATCCCCTCAAAACTTGCCTCGAAGCTCATCGACCTTGGGCTGAGAACACCCATCTGCAGATGGATTCTGAACTTCCTCACAAACAGGCCCCAGGTGATAAGAGCTGGTAAGCACACCTTCTCATCACTCATCCGAAACACAGGGATGTGTGCTTAGCCCCCTCCTATATTCCCTGTTCACACACGACTGTGTCGCTAAACATAAGTCCAACACCATTATCAAGTTTGCAGATGACACAACCATCATAGGCCTCGTCACAGACAACGATGAGACGGCCTAAGGAGATGAGGTGATGGCACTGTACGAGTGGTGTCTGGAAAGTAACCTGTCTCTCAACGTCAGCAAAACAAGAGAAATGATAGTGGACTATCGTAAACAACCAGTCAGGGAACACCAGCCCATCAATGGTGTCATGGTCAAAAGGGTCATTAACTTCAAATTCCTTGGAGTCAACATCACTGAGGATCTCTCCTGGAGCCCCCACACAGACACCAGTGACTCTACTTTCTGAGGAGGCTGAGGAAGTTTGGCATGCATGACAACATCACCTCAAATTTCTACAGTTGTGCGATCGAAAGCTTGCCGAGGAACTGCATTACGGTTTGGAAGCTGCTCTGCCAGCAGCTGTAAATCACTAAATACGTTGAAAGCAGGAGAGCACATCACAGGCATGAGGCTTCCTGCCATTCAGGACATTTATCTTCTTTGCCTCCGCAAAGCACACAGCATTATCAAGGACCACGGCCACCCAGCAAATCAGTTGTTCTTCATGTTACCATCTGGCAGATGTTACAGGAATCTGTCTGCTTTGACTACAAGACTTTAAAACAGTTTTTACCACCAAGCCATTCGACACCTCAACCACAACACTTAAACACATACACCACACTCCACAGGATGCACTCAGAAGCTGTCCTACTGTTTCACAAGTACATACTGCACTCTGCACTGGTCACCCCACTCTTTTTAGTATTTAAATACAAATGAAAACCCTTACTCCGAGCAATACTGTACTAACTCTAAAATCTTGTACTACTCAGTTTGCACTGCCACTCACTCCTGCCACTTTATCCCATCTGTAATACCCCCCCCCACACACACACACTCACATATATTTTTTACTGTACTATACTGCTGAGTGACTTGTCTTCTGCTCATCAAATACATTCCATTGCAATGATGCTGACGCTGTGCTAACTTGCATATGACAGATAAAACTGAAACTGAACAGTCCCTTACCCATAACGCATAGATTACATAACCTATAGTTAAATTGAAATATTCCAGGTTGTAGTCATTCAAGTTAAAAAGTGTCAAAACAGGATTTCTAATAAATAAAGGCTGATAAACAATTTTCAATGTGCATACATATATGCACAGACTGCCACTTAACTGCGTTACCAAAATGAAATAGTGGGTAATGCAAATGATAAAGTGTAGTCTGAGCAGGTTTCAAGAACAGGAACTACATGGTTTTATGTTGTTTATGTGGGTTTAACTTCAGAGTTGCTAGAAATATTCAGAGATGGAGAGACATTATCCACATACCTTTACTGGTGCCTTTAGGAAACTCAGCACCAACGTCAGAAGGGGACAGAGGGGGGGATGCCTCCCCTGCACCCTGGTGACACACCTTTACCCCAAGGCCATGCATGTGTGGGTGATTGTGGTGGAGCGGGAATAGGGAGGCAGCTGGAGATGGGGAGGGAAGGAAGGGAGGGGCAGATTGGGAAAGAAATATCAGTCATTATGACTCACAAAGTCCCACCCCTTATGTCATGAGAAATACTCAGAGATGGAGAAACATTATCCACATACCTTTAATGGTGCCTTTAGGAAACTCAGCATCAACCTCACAATATTAGACAGTTAGGTCCCTGGTCACCCTCTAAGTCTTCTATCTAAATGCTGACCATTTCAGTATTATTCATCTGCTTTTGTTAATTCTAATTATTAGATTGGGGTAGATTGGGAAACAAATATCAGTCATTATGACTCACAAAGTCCCACCCCTTCACAACAAAGTTTTGTTTTGTTTTTCTTTTCAAAAGGGAAATGTGTGTGGTCTTGCTGATACGTGTTCACTTTCCAAGCTGCAGTGCTCATCAGATACAAACTGTCTGCCAAAGATTTGGAACTTTCTGACAAATTTTCCCTTTAAGTAGCTCGCTGTTTTTGTTACCATCATTGGCGGTTTTACTTACAAAAGTTTACTTGATAGTGATATGCAATGCACTTTCAAAGATGTAACTCGAGACACGTGTTCTGGTCATCTTTAATTATTT
Organism: Oreochromis aureus; assembly: GCF_013358895.1. Lineage (NCBI taxonomy): Eukaryota > Metazoa > Chordata > Actinopteri > Cichliformes > Cichlidae > Oreochromis > Oreochromis aureus. The sequence goes on from NC_052961.1 coordinate 3,615,425, forward strand.
TTAATTAAATATATTTTTCATTAATTATTTTTCTTAATGCTTTGGACAGACAACACATTACAGGAGACCTACAAGTATACACTTGTATATAAACGTAAGCATGGCAGTGAATATGAGTGTAATTGGAATTGTAGGTGTTGTCCTAGAAAAGAGGAGCAGCGGACAACATGTGACTGTTGCTGTGTTTCAGTGAAGCCAGTGAAGTTCGACATTAAAGGACAGAGTTATGTGGAGTTTTCTGAAGTCATATTTTCAAGGCAGGTTGTGTTGGTGCACTATGGGTCGTCTCTGTGCTCGTTGATGGAGACTGGTATGTTTGCTGTTGGAGTGAGAAAGAACAATCACAGTTAGCCTGCAAAGATAAAAAAAAACAAAACAAATCATCACAGCTGAGGAAAATGTGACCATTGGTTCTCTAAAAAACAAATCAAGGGCGAGTGTTTCCTTTTTTTGTTGACATTTTTTTTCAAAGCATTTAACACTGTTTCATCCTATTCTAACTGATCTTTGGTGATTCCTTTTCAGCTTACTGGATACATTGTGCTCCTCGGTATAATTTTTCTGTTGGCTCTGGTGTCACTGTGGTGTGATTGCTGTAAATGCAGTTCTAGCAGAAGAGCTGTTTATGACAAAGTGATCTTGGAACAGGGAGAAAACTTACTGAAAGAGCATTTCAAAGAAGAAGCAGAAGAAGAGTGGACCACCATCCTTGTGAAAATAGATTGAAAAGAAGATGGAACACAAGATAAATATGGAACTAAAGAGAAATGGATAACAGAGCTTGGAGATGTTGCTGCCAACATGATTGAAAGCTCAGAAAAAAACAAACTTTCTAAACAACAGAAAATACTAGATTCACAGCAAAATCCCCAACAATGTCCAACTGGGGGCACAGAAGCATCTGCAACAGGGGCCACAGCTAAATCCATGACAGAGGGCACAGCAGGCCTCAGTAATGACTGACTGTTTCTGACCTGACGAGTTAGCTGCAAAAAAGGACAATTTGCATGTTTATCAACGGTTTGCTAAAATTAGCTTGAAAATTTCAAAGTCATTGACAAAATCAATCATAACACATTTAACACATTTAAACATTTATACAATACATATATAATAAGTTATATAAAAATATACAATACATTTATATGATACATACAAAAATTACATTTTAAAACATCTATTCTATGAATGATTTTAAGGACTCCAGCCTTATTAATTCAGAAGAAAACATTTAATGGATTGTTATGTATTCTTTGTGAGAATCACGATTTTCTGGTGCCCAAAAGAAAGTAAGAAACAAAGGGAAGTATCTGCATCTTTTTTATATCATGGGTTGCAGCAGGATGGCATATAGAATATTTTACATTTCTGTTACATGTATGTATTGTTTTAGTAAATTCAGTCTTTTGCAAATGTAATCCAAATGCTACAAGTAAGTAGTAAGAACGAAAAGAAAGAACATATATTTCCTGATATTTTTGCATCTGCTACTGGCCTGAAAAGATTTAAGTATTTATTTCGTCACATAAGGGTATACTACCATCTTGTTAATCTGGTAAAAAGAAAAAAAAAAAAGTCTGCAAAAAATCTAACTGTTACATTATTTGTCTTTATCCAATCATACTATGAATTCAGTCTTGGATGTGGAGCCACTGATGTTCTTGCCTGTTTAAATCTCTGGTTGCAATGTGATATTCTATATTATTATTTTGTGTTTCATCATTTTATTGTTCTGTTGGCTGTTTCCTTATTAAAAGTCAGATTTGAACTAAACTGAATCTTCGTTATTTTGGCCTTTTATTCTCCTGTATTTGACATTTCATTATGCTAGTAAAGAGTCCAAGCTGGTGTCCCAGCTTCTAAAAAACCCTTTCCTCTCACAAAACAGTCCCGACATTTCTCTCCAGTGTCCAAAAATAAATATCACAGATTGTCCCCCTCTTGTAGACTTGGCAAAAACAAATAATCGATAATTAAATAAATATTCAAGCATTCCACGCTCCTCCTGGTGAAACAATAGAAGCAGCCATCAAGACACCATACAATTGTGGGCATACACACACTAACTTTTAACAGAGCTTGAAGACTGATGTGGAGTCTCATGCAACAATCCCACGTCGAGGAGCACTCAGGCACATTAGGTAGCTCCCCGACAAGGCTTGATCACCTCCAGGTGTGTGTGATGATCTTCAGGTGTGGCCAGCCAACTGGCAGGGCCACACCCACCAGGCCTGAAGGTGCCTGTCACAGCTGCACCCACACCCACACACACACACCTGAGTATACACGCAACCATGGACACAGGAACAGCAGCACAGTGCAGAATAAACACATATAGTATCAAATGAGTCGTCCACTGCTCATGGACCCTGTGTCGCTCAGACCCACGTCCCTGACAGCATTGATTTAAAAATGGAAGCCACAGTGGGTCAACCAGACCTACAAATGTTTGCTGTAACAGAAACCATGGACTGACCACCACTGCTAACAGAAAATATGATAATTTGCATGAAACACAGGAAACATTTGTCTTCTTGTGCTGTTGTGGTTGCCCCAGAAAGGGTATCTGGCGTGAGATGATGCCAACTCAAACAGCACCTACAAACCTGACTGTCTGTATTAAATTTAGTATAGTAGCATTAATCCGCCTCCTGCAGATCTGCCTTTTTGTCAGGTGCATCATCTCCAAACCACACATCACAGCAGGTCTCACTGCCATCTTATAAACTTTCACTTGTTCTGCCACAAATCACCCCTGGCAGTCATCTCCACCCGCTCCACCCTGCTTGCATTCTTTTTCTTCTTCACCTCTCTTGATGCGTTCATCGGAGTGTGAATGTGTGTGAATGCTTATTAGTTGCACTTGAGTTTAGAAGTGTATGAGTGGGTGTGAATGGGTGAATGAGGCATGTTGTATAGAGCGCTTTGAGTACTCCGGGAGAGTAGAAAAGCACTATATAAGAATCCGTCCATTTACCATTGTTCATGTTTGCTCCAGATTTCAACACTGAATGGTTGAGCCACTGCCATCTCTTTACAGTAGACTCCACAGGCTGTGGTGACTAAATGGTGTTAAACACATGTTTTGACATCTCATGACATAAATAACATAAATTCACTTTGTATCTGTAACACTCTACGTTTCAAACTGTGGAGATTTTTTGTTATTAGTCATAATGCAGTTGAAAAAATTAACTGATAAAAATCTAATTAATATTATGAAGCATAGATTACGATAACTAACAGAATCTAAGCCTAAAATACTGTATTTAAATGAGTGTTAGTGCCTAACAGTACCTGATACTCAGTATTTGTTGTGCTGATAGAATTCATCATTCCAACTCATTCATCAAAAAACCTGTTGTGACACACAATCTCATCATAGTATAAAGTGTTTGGGAAAATTTTGAAATTCGCTGACACGACTTTGGAAACAGTTTTGAACAGAGTGCTGTTTAAACTCCTTCTCATGACGTCATATTGCATTTGCATCCTGCCACCTGTAGGAGCAACACTCATGGTTCTTATGTGAGGGTGGGAGAAGAGAGCTCATTTCATCACTTTGACTGGATGACTTGCTCATTTCACAGCTGCTATAGGACTGAGATATCAAGCTGACTTTCAAAGAGACTGTGATACTTGGTGTGAAAAGCAGGAAATATTTATTTTTCCGTGTCTGTAATTTTACAGGTCAGAAGCTGCAGCCTCAGCAGGCACCGAACTGCTCAAGATGTTGAAAAAACTCCTGCAATATGCTCGTAGTGGAAAAATCGGCACCACTGGCACAGGCTTTGGGATTTTCTTCGCATTTATGTATCTGCGGGAAAAGATGTGCGCTTGCTTAGGCCACACTTTTGATTGCAATGAAATGGTGGTCGTGCCTGTTTTTTTATCAAATCAAATCACTTTTATTGTCACGTCACATGTGCAGGTACACTGGTACAGTACATGCGAGTGAAATTCTTGTGTGCGAGCTTCACAAGCAACAGAGTTGTGCAAAAATACAATAACGTAAAACAAGCAAAATATAAAAATGGCTAATATAAAAAGTAATAAATATAGTATTTTTCCTGGTGCTCCTGATAGACCAGACATTTCGGAGCACAGCGGAGCATCCATCCACGCTTTTATGCATTGTACTCAAGCGCGTTATCAGAGCGTTTCTAATCAGTCTGCTGTGGATTGTAGCTGTGTTGCTTTTCACAGACTGGTATAGTTGCTGTACCACTGATGAAAAAAAGAGGAAGCTGTTCTGTGAACCTGAGGATCTCACGGCTGATGAAACAGCTCAAATAACTGAGCTGCAAATGAAGTCAAAGGTGAGGATGTGCATATGTACTCAGTGAATATGTAATGTTATTGTACTGTTATGTTTTTGAACAAACAAGCCAAAATTCATTCTTTCACTCTCACACACATACGTTCTTCTTTCATATACATATACTTTCACTCTCACATAGTTTTATTTTAGTTTTATTTAAAATTTCTATATTTAGATATTTTTATTCTCATGTTTACACATATTTAACACACACATTCCTACATTTTGCTCTCATTTACAAGCATTCAGCATATATATATCTATATATGTAGTCGGATGGTAACAAAGAGAGGGAAGGTAGTCAGAACTGAGGGGATCGAACTACCAGAAGGCAACATTGCAGACATAGAGGACAGTTACAAGTACCTGGGGATCCCACAGGCGAATGGGAACCATGAAGAGGCCGCTAGGAAAGCTGCAACCACCAAATACCTGCAGAGGGTCAGGCAAGTCCTGAGGAGTCAGCTGAACGGTAAGAACAAGATCCGGGGCCATCAACACCACGCCCCCCCGTGATCAGGTACCCTGCTGGGGTAATAGGCTGGCCAAAGGAGGAGATAGAAGCCACTGACATCAAGACAAGAAAGCTCCTTACCATGCATGGAGGGTTTCCAGCACCCTGAGGCTGTATGCTAAGCGGAAGGAAGGGGGCCGGGGACTGGTGAGTGTCAGCACCACAGTCCAGGATGAGACAAGAAACATCCATGAATACATTGGGAAGATGGCCCCAACTGACCGAGTGCTCAGTGAATACCTCAGGCAGCAGAAACCCAAGAAAGAGGAGGGAGACGAGGCACCATCATGGAAGGACAGGCCCCTGCACGGTATGTACCACTGGCAGATAGAAGAGGTGGCTGATATCCAGAAATCCTACCAGTGGCTGGACAAAGCTGGACTGAAAGACAGCACAGAGGCACTAATCATGGCAGCACAAGAACAAGCTCTGAGTACAAGATCCATAGAGGCTGGGGTCTGTCACACCAGGCAAGACCCCAGGTGCAGGCTGTGTAAAGATGCCCCTGAGACAATCCAGCACATAACAGCAGGGTGCAAGATGCTAGCAGGCAAGGCATACATGGAACGCCATAACCAAGTGGCCGGCATAGTGTACAGGAACATCTGTGCCGAGTATAACCTGGAAGTCCCGAGGTCAAAATGGGAGATGCCCCAAAGGGTGGTGGAGAATGACCGAGCTAAGATCCTGTGGGACTTCCAGATACAGACGGACAAAATGGTGCTGGCTAACCAACCGGACATAGTGGTGGTAGACAAACAGAAGAAGACGGCCGTAGTGATCGATGTAGCGGTTCCGAATGACAGCAATATCAGGAAAAAGGAACACGAGAAGCTGGAGAAATACCAAGGGCTCAGAGAAGAGCTCGAGAGGATGTGGAGGGTGAAGGTAACGGTGGTCCCCGTGGTAATCGGAGCACTAGGTGCGGTGACTCCCAAGCTAGGCGAGTGGCTCCAGCAGATCCCGGGAACAACATCGGAGATCTCTGTCCAGAAGAGCGCAGTCCTGGGAACAGCTAAGATACTGCGCAGGACCCTCCCATGCCTCTGGTAGAGGACCCGAGCTTGAAGGATAAACCGCCCGCAGGGGCGAGATGGGTGGTTTTTTTTATGTGTGTATATATACACACATTTTTTAAAAATTCAAGCTTCAGTTAATTAAAATGGTCAAACCCCAAAATATTTTCTATTTTATGTACATTTTCCACTTTTTTTTCAAAGGCAATTTATAAGCATGCTTTTACTTTATCCATTTTTTTTCTTTCAAATTATGTTTCTGTTATTTGCGTTTGCTATTATACTCAACTCTTACATACACAAGCAACTTTAAACATATTGAAGTGGACTAAATGGCTAGCTGTGATACTTTTAATATGAAGTGTGACCTCAGTAACATTTTATTTTATTTATAAAAGCTACAACAGTTTAAGCTGGTCACTACCAAGTGGCATTAGCAACTTTCTTAAGGAACTGATAGTGTCTAAGTATAGGTAAATAAAACAAGGATACATAAATCTGAAATATAGTTGCTGTTTTGTTTTATAGGGCGAGGACATATTATCATGATACTTTCAACAAAGATGTCATCCTTCTTTTACGGCATTCAAACAGTGTTGTTACCTTGTGATGGCCCGTTGAAGTCACTATCGGTTTACTTGTTGGTGCCTTGCTGGAGGAGCCTGGGCCTAGTGGTTGTTGGAGGATCCTGGGCCTGGTGGAGCAGGAGGATCCTGGGCCTAGTGGCTGTTGTAGGATCCTGGGCCTAGTGGTTGTTGGAGGATCCTGGGCCTGGTGGAGCAGGAGGATCCTGGGCCTAGTTGCTGCTGGAAGAGCCTGGGCCTAGTGGCTGCTGGAGGATCCTGGGCCTAGTGGCTGCTGGAGGATCCTGGGCCTAGTGGCTGCTGGAGGATGCTGGGCCTAGTGGCTGTTGGAGGATCCTGGGCCTAGTGGCTGCTGTAGGATCCTGGTCCTAGTGGCTGTTGGAGGATCCTGGGCCTGGTGGAGCAGGAGGGGCCTAGTCTAGAATTTCTTCACCAAGAGCCTGATGCACAAACCATGTCTAAAATACCCATTGCAAATACGTGCATCAATTCTTTAAAGTTACCACTTCATACCTCTTACTAAGACTTTCAGGAGAATATGGACTTTGCATTAGGTAATACACATGGTTTTGGAATAGCTTAATTCCTGGCCAGGTTAGAATGCTAATCTGAGCTTTACACTCAGTTAAATAAATGAGTGTCAATGATTAAGTAAGGTTTTGGGGGTTTTTTTTGGTTTTTTTGTTTGAATATCATTGCATTTTCTTTCCCAGAAATCAAACAAAAATGTTCCACCTAAAACACCAACTAACACACTTGAGACCAAGCTGAATTTAGTTTATGTTCCCATATTTCATATTTCACCCACCTATTTTGTGATTGGAGGCTCCATTTTTGCATTGACCTTTTAACAAATGTTCATTTGCTTCAAGTCTTTTTGCTTGTCAGGGTACCTTTCTACAAGTATACAATAGTTATAAGGACTAACAAAATTAAATTAAATTCAGTTTCATTGTATTAATTTATGTGCATTGTGATTTTTTTTCTAGCTTTGTACTTGTTTGTTGCGTTTATTCTCTGGTGTTCTTCAATATTGTTTATCTGACACTTCTATTCTATTTAATCAGTGATCCATGTTTGATGTATTTACTGACTGTATTAACATTAATGTTGTCAGTTTGAGTCATCTTGTTCCAAGGCAATACACCTGGTGATTGTGATGACCAAAAACCTCAATAAAATGTGGTTGCACAAATTTATTTTTTCTTTTAACAAGGTGTTTTAAAATGAAACATGGTTGTAAAATCTAAACACACTCACATAATACAACTCATAAATTCTTTAAAATTATATACAAACCGTCAACATGCAGGTAAAGGTTGATAGTAGCATTTTTGAAATTTAAAGCTGTGACTAAAGTTCTAATAATACTGAACTAACAACAGTCATGGCACTGTATTCTTTTTAAGCTGCACAACCACAATTACAGTAAATGAAATTTCACCAGAGGCCTTCTTGATATTTTAGGATTGTCCCTCAAGAAAACGAACAAGGTTGCAAAATAAATCTATACCGTTATTGCCATCATCTTCAAATGGATCAAAGGTCTGCTGAAGTGTAACCATCATAGTGTCACTGATGGAAATGTTAATTGATGGAACAACAACATTATTGTTTGTCTCCAGCTCTGGCAGTGGTCTGCATTCATCAATACCAAAATCATTTTCACAAATACCAATCATATTTGGGTTATGTATTCCTGCATTGTTGATAATGCCCCTTTGCCACAGCTGAAGAGGGGTTTGCCCTCCTTGTGTTGAAAGTCCATGGTTATTCCACTGGTTCTGATATTCTGTGGCAGCTCTTTGAATACGGGGCAAATAAATATAATGAAGACAAAATGAATGGACCTTATTAAGTGAATCTAATACACTATGCTCCTCCATAAAATTGAAAAGATTAACAAAATGATATAAGACCACTCGATTTAATTCTGCCCATTATCGCTCAATTCTTTGATTATGCACTGACCTGCCAGTGATAGCACTATGCCTGTTCAGTCCTTGCCTGTAAAGCATGAAACGGGCAACACCAGTGTTTTCTAGCCCGTGATCACATCTCACTCTGGATGACATTCCAAAGTTCTGAACACCAACCATGAACAGTGACAAAACACTTGATGCCCTGTTGTTATCTAAACAAGCAAGGTAGATGATGGTTCTACTGAAACCATCCACACAGCCATGGAACACCATCCTCCATCTCACAAGTTTGTGGTTTCCATCTATATGCCTATAGAAAAATGAAATAAGTATAAGTTATGTATGGGGAAACTATGACGTGGTCAAGGTTATGCACAAGTTTGAGTAAATAAAACAATGAGTTATTTTGCTTTAGATAATCCATTTCGCTATAGACTTAGAATCAGGACTGTTTTTCTGTAAGAATTTTCTCACCATAACTGATTGGGGAAAGGAACACCGTACAGTCGTCGACATATTGCATTGCGTTTTCTGAGGGAACGTCCAAAGGGGTCAGTTTCTTGTAGACTTTGTCTTACACGCCACCTTTGAATTTGTGACCCATGTGACCTCAAGCTGCCATGCACATATCGTTCACCTGCATTTGTGGTATACTGAAGAATTTCACTAACAACCCTGTTCAGGTTTTCTTCGGATAATGTTGCATAAGTCAGTGGCTCAATGCCAAGCTCCTCTCTGTGCCTGTACAGAGTACGGGAGCTAACCCCTAAGCACGTTGCAATGCTTTGCCAGTTCATTCCAAGAGATACTAAATGAGATATTTGCTCTCTTTAAATGCTGTATTGCGGTCGACCTTGAGAGCAAGTCATGAGAGGTGGAGGTAGCAAGACAAGTCTGTTCTCACATGTAGTTGCTTGTCTGGTTTTATAAGCAGTCAGTAAAAATGTCAGCCATCCATTTAAGGACTGTAATGTATTCACTGCTTCTCTATTTCTTGCATCGTCAACAAATCTTGAGATGGACAAAATTCCAGATAAGATTTGAATGTGATCACCAAGTTCTCTATGGAGCCTCTGACGAACAAAAGAATCTGTAGCTTCTCTTTGAATTTTTTCCACACATTCTAATACATTATTTAAAAAAGTTCTAATGTCATTTTCGTTACTACTTACTGCACAAATTATGTGAGAGTGAAAGAATGAATTTTGGCTTGTACGGCCCCTCATACATTAGCACAGTTAGCTCACTCACACATTAGGTCAGACCATGACAATAACTACTACTAACCATTACATCATGGAAACCTTCATGTTGAAGTTGCAAACTTAAATCTCAGTCTCAAAGATTTCAGTTCTGCTTGAACAACCAACACTAACTGCTGAGCAGAGACTATAGCAGGAAGCAATCAAATCCTGGAAATAACAATGCATTTAACACTTAGCGTCATTAATCAGCATTTAAGTAAGCAGCATTTAACTTTCTCTCATTTGGAGTCAATAACAAATAATTCTATGTCAAACTGCCAGTGTTCCAGATTAACTGGTGTCGAGAATTAACTGGTGACAGTGGAACAGATGTGTGGCAGACTTGCTTTTCAGGAGCTGCTACCACCCAACCAGCAAATAAACACTGACTATTTCATCTGTGACATTTGTGAGGTTACCTTAAACACGGTCCATCTGTCTCATTGCTCTTGAACAATAAAATATTAAAAGTATAGAAGTCAAGACAAGACAAAGCAAGACTAGAGGGAGGGGTGCTTCTTCACGTGAGTGGCTGAGTGATGGAACAGGCGGAACAGAATACCGCTCAGGAAAAGGAAAAGAATATCTTTCTTTTCCTTTTCCGGAGGTCCTTTGCAGCTCTCTGGACAGACAGCTGAGATTCCAATGTTATTCCAGGAGACTGGGAGGTAAGAGCAGTGCCACCTGGTAGGCAAAGACAGGCAGGCAAAGAGTGAGGGAGGACGACCAGCTTTAGAGCGAATCCAGCGATCCAAAGGTGCAAACTGGAAACACAGACAGCGAATGCCACACACAGAAATACTTGAAGCAAGTGAAGCATGGAGGCCGATTTACTGTTTAGAAAGTTCCTTCAGTGAAAAAAGCTAAATTTAGGTTTCAGAATATTGAGCGTGTTGATCAAGAGGTGTAAATAAATAATATTCAAAGTATAATGCAGAAGTCTGTTTTAAGCTCGTTTTGTGTTAATGTAATGTGCATTTGTAAACCACTGCACAATATGATCAAAATCTGATACAGTCCCTGAAGTTTTAATACTCGTCAGAACACAAGTGACAGATTTAAAATAATAATAGCTGTTGTGTTGTGGTGTTTGCAGTAGACTGTGACAAAGTTAAAATGAAAACTGTTTTTTATTTAATTTTACAAGTTCAAAGATAATTTTCAATAAACTGTTTCATGTCTTTTTTAAATCAAACATTGTGTTGGAATTTAACTTCTTCATATATACAGATATAGATTATTAAAGCTGAGCAACCATGTTGTCATTCAGATCTCACACAGACTGACAAACTCTTCCTCTAGGGTAGTTCTACAATCAGCTATTCTGTACTATTAAAAACGCTTGACTGTAAGGGGATTGTTGTGCTTTGCAGAATTTGTTGTTTTATGGTTATTGTAGCCCTGTTATAAGATAAGATAAGATAAGATAAGATAACCTTTATTAGTCCCACACGTGGGAAATTTGTTTTGTCACAGCAGGACGTGGACAGTGCAAAAGTTATGAAGCAAAAATTAGAATAAAATAAAATAAGAATAAATACAGTACACAACTGTACAGAATAGAATAAAATAAAATACTATATACAGTAGAATAAAATATACAATAAGATAAAAATAGAATACAAATGCTATATACAACTGAGTAAAAATACAACGATGCCAGAAAAGATTATTGCACATTAGTGTTATTGCACATGTGTGGATGTGTGTGTTTGATCAGCTGCAAAAGTCTTTGTTGTGGAGTCTGACAGCAGTGGGGAGGAAAGACCTGCGAAATCTCTCCGTCCCACGCCGTGGGTGCCGCAGTCTCCCACTGAAGGAGCTGCTCAGTGCTGTCACAGTCTCATGCATGGGGTGGGAGATGTTGTCCAACAGGGATGACAGCTTAGCCACCATTCTCCTGTCACTCACCACCTCCACTGGGTCCAGAGGGCATCCTAGAACAGAGCTGGCCCTTCGGATCAGCCTGTTCAGTCTCTTCCTGTCCCCAGCAGAGATGTTGCCGCCCCAGCAGACCACACCGTAAAAGATGGCTGAGGCCACCACAGAGTCATAGAAGGTCTTCAGGAGTGGGCCCTCCACTCCAAACGACCTGAGTCTCCGCAGCAGGTACAGCCTGCTCTGCCCTTTCCTGTAGAGGGCGTCTGAGTTATGAGTCCAGTCCAGTTTGTTGTTCAGATGAACACCAAGGTACCTGTAGCTGTCCACAGCCTCAATGTCCATACCTTGGATGTTCAGTGGTTGCAGTGGAGGATGTTTGTGCCTGTGGAAGTCTACCACCAGCTCCTTGGTTTTACTGGCATTGATCTGGAGGTAGTTCAGCTGGCACCAGTCCACAAAGTCCTGAGTCAGTCCTCTGTACTCCTTGTCGTCCCCATCAGTGATGAGGCCGACTATTGCAGAGTCATCAGAGAACTTCTGCAGGAAGCACTGGGTGGAGTTGTGGGAGAAGTCTGCAGTGTAGATGGTGAAGAGGAACGGAGCCAGAACCGTTCCCTGTGGGGCCCCCGTACTGCAGACGACCATAAGATATAAGCAGGTGAAACTTGAATTCAGCACTGTAGTCTTATACATTTATTATTTTTTACGTGCAAGTCCAACTTCAGTGTTTTGCTGAAAACATCAGATGTAACGAGGGATGTCACAATAAAAAAAGAAAATAATAATAATGATAAAAAATAATAATGAACACCATCTATTCAGAGATGTTAGATGTTAGAGATGTTAAAATGAAAAAATGTTTCGTGTCACATTTTGTTTTGTTTTGATTTGGGTTTTTTTACATGTTTTTAATCGTTTAATTTATCAACAGCAAGACTGTGAACATCATACCTGAGTCCTGGTTTGACGATGGATTTACAAGGTGGCCTAACTATAGTAGCGATAAGTGAAAAAACAGAGTGGTTTAAAAAAATGAGGACAGGAGAAGACTATAAACTCAAGAACGATATTTCAGTCCTCCCAAGAACTGGTAAATATCCATTTAGAGATGAAAATTGTACCAGTTACTTTGTTCTGCTTTATCCATAAAGCTTCACTTTGGTCACACTACCTACCTCTTCCAAGAAACTGAAGTAGAACTCTGCATCAGAACATTTATGTTAATTTGTGGCAATGAAGTAATTATTAATCTTTTGTGAATTCTGAATAGGTGATTACCTAAAGTCAAGAGAAGAACTAAAAGCATCACTGACCTGTGATAGATCAGAGCTACAGACAGATGAGGAGGAAGAGAGAGTTAGGAAAAAAATTAAGCCAAAGTTTGATTTTTAGACATTTATGGCAAGCATCAAACTTAAAAAACAAAACAAACAAAACAAAACACTTGGCTGGCCATTGATCAATGGCCGTGAGTAAATGACCTCCTTGGTCAAACCAGCGTTCCTCCCTGTCCAGGATGTGTACATCCTCATCATTGAAGAGTGTCCACTGGCCTGTAGGTGTAAATAGACTGCAGAGTCCTGGCCTGATGAGTTAGCTCTTCTGTGTTGTGCCATCTGCTTTGCCAGAGGTTGTTTGCAGCCATTCCCAACTCTGTGAATGATACTCATGGCCATTAATCAATGGTCTTTGATCAGTGGTTGTTGATCAATGGTCATGACAATTTGCATATTAATGATCAAAGAACTGACCTCACAGCCCATTGTTCATTCAGTGGTGCTAGTTTCAGTCATTGTGCAAATGTACTGTTTATAAGATTGGGGAAACCTGCTGAGCCAGTCAGCTGAGACTTCATCAGTCATCCAGGTGACTTATTAAATGTTTCTCCCACTGAAAACGCAACGTCCAGATGAACAGAATCAACTTTTTGGGATTTACTTACCTGAATGATTGAGCATGCATCAAGACTAATTTGTACTTACTCAAGTACACCATTACTTTTTGAACTTGAATAAATAAATAAATACGTTTTCCAATCAAGAGTTGGTCACGTGATTGGCTCATTCAGCACAAGGCAGTAGAACTATATATGTTTAATAATGTTATTAAAAGGTAGGAAAAACAAATGCTTTGGAAAACCAACCGGTATCTACATAAATAGATACAGGTTGGGATGGCTATAGCTCAGGAGGTACAGCAGGTCATCTGCGAATCAGAAGGTTGGTAGTTTGATCTCTGGCTCCCACAGTCTGCATGCTAAATGTCCTTGGGGAAGATACTAACCCAAGTTGCTTTATTGTTGTATAAAGCGCTTTGAGTGCTCCCCAAGAGTAAGAATCAGTCCATTTACCATAAATTTAAACCAAACATCCCCAACTACTTGTTTCTCTTTTGGATCTTTTACTTTTAGTGACAAACCTAGATGTTCAAACAGTCTTTATGCTTTGGGATGCATTTCATTTGTTATTTGAGGCATCAGCATGTTGAAGCAAGACAGGAACACACCCACACACATAAAATACCAACCTATTGCTCCCACATTTTTAGACCATCAGCATGTTACTTTGAAAAACCAGCAACATGTTCAAGCACGACAGGGCGTCATTTTTTTTCAAGATGTGTGGCCTCAGATCTTCAGCACTCTTGTGGAGCTGTGGATGGCCACGCATCTGGGGTCTTTACCTGGCTCACTGGGGGCATTATAGCAGTCTTTCACCCTCGTTTTCAAGTAACATTCGCTGTCTTACACACACAGAAAATGCAATGTTTGTTTGTGTACCTTTCTTTGTCTTATCTTTCAGGTGCTGTGTATGGTTTGAGTGTGTTTTGTTAAAGATGCAGCAGTTGGAGATACAGCATGACTCTCTGTTTCAGCCTCAACCCACCTCCCGATTCTTTTCTCTCTTTCTTTCTGTCTCTTTGCTTTTCATATTCCACTCAGATAATATTATGAAAACACGATTAAAATATGAGCCTTCAGAGAGTGGATAGTGCCATAGTGCTCCTCTTGTGAAAGAAAATGTGTTTGCATGACAAAGCATTCAGTCTATGATTCTGTTTGTTAGAGCAGGTTTTTAAAAAGGCCATGGAAGTGTAACATAGTTAAATAGAGTTCAAGTTAAATCCCGCTAAATGGGACATTGGCACCACCTACTGTTGCAAAAGTCACCCTGCAATATTTACAAAGGGTAAGAAATTCTGGGTAATCCTCAGAGCAATGGAGGATTCCCGTAGAGGTAAGAAATGTACAAATGTCGTGGACAAAAAAATCATGTTACTAGCTGTAATAGTAATATAAGTTGATTCAGTTATTTTTGGTGTCACAGGCTGGGTCACTGAGCCAGCGCTCTGAGTATAGTTTTGTATTCATTTCATGTTAGATTTGTGATTATAGTTCTTGTGTTATTAATATTTAGCTTTTAGTTGAGGTTAAAGGCAGCCATTATTTATTATTGTTTCCTTGGTCTCCATGTTTGGGTTCTTGTCTAGTTTTATCATGTGTTTTAGGTTTGTTAAGTCTAGTTTCCATGTTTCCTGTTTTATTTTGTGAAAAGATGGCGTGTCATGACCGACTTTTTATTAATGAAACCATGTTGAAACTAAAAATCCAGATCAGGAATGGATAAAGATGAAAAGCCCCGAACAGACAAACAGTAAGCGGTTGCAGATCATTCTTCTTTATCAAAGTACTATTCCAATAAATAACTTACAATAGAACTTCTTTATGTTTTATTATCGAATTAACTCCACAGATAAATGTAAAATGCAGGCGTATCGTGTAGAGCTATCTAAAATGCATTGAAATACAGTAATCTAGTCATCGTTGTCGTTATGTCTTTGTATAGGCTACTTATTTATTTTTTATCATTATTAGATTTTAATGGGTTTCAGGGATGTATTGATAAGTGTCCTGCTCCTGCAAGAGAAGATCAAATACAGGTTGAGCCAAAAAAATCAGAGGACACGAAGGAACACACAAAGATCAACAGGTAGTGTGAAGATTGTGAAGATATTTTCACCTCCACCAAGGTCACACAAATCCCCAGCATTTAAACATGAGAACATAGAGCACCGGTAGAACCTGTGTGTGCTCAGAAACCCCAACAGTAAAGACAAAGAGTGTTAGCATGTTGAGCAAGAAACATACAGGGAGGTCCCCATCAGTGTTCAGGGGTCCTGTTGGGACCCAGCAGAGGCCAGAAAGCACATTTATGTCTGTGAAGGTTCTCAGTCATCCAGGTCATCGTAGTCAAAGGAGTTTGCAAAGAAAAGCGTCTGGACTTCTTTGAGTTGCTTGAAGACGTTTCACCTCTCATCCGAGAAGCTTCTTCAGTTCTAAGGTCAAATGGCCGAGAGTCCCAGATTTAAACCCAGTGGGAGTATCCCCCCAAAGAGGGACAAAGGACCCCCTGGTGATCCTCTAATCACATGCGACAAGGTGTGAAAGTGGGTGTGGGACCTAATCAGCCAGGGTTTCGGGTGAGCTCATTGTGAAACCTGGCCCCACCCTATCATGTGATTTCCTGAGGTCAGATGGCCCAGGATGTGAGTGGGCGTTAAGGCGTCTGGGGAGGGAACTCAAAACTGGATTATAGATGGCAGACAGTTGGTGTCGTAAACCACCGCCTCTGTTCAAAGATGGTCGCTCACAGTGGACATAGATGGCCTCTTTCACTCCTCTTTCAAACCATCTGTCCTCTCTGTCCAATATGTGAACATTGGCATCCTCGAAAGAGTGACCTTTATCCTTAAGATGCAGATGGACTGCTGAGTCTTGTCCTGTGGAGGTGGCTCTTCTATGTTGTGCCATGCGCTTGTGAAGTGGCTGTTTGGTCTCTCCAATGTAGAGGTCTGGGCATTCCTCGCTGCACTGTACAGCATACACCACGTTGTTCAGTCTGTGTTTTGGAGTTTTGTCTTTCGGGTGAACCAGTTTGTGTCTGAGTGTGTTGCTGGGTCTGAAGTACACTGGGATGTCGTGCTTGGAGAAAACTCTCCTGAGTTTCTCTGATACACCGGCTACATAGCACATTTACCTAACCAGTATAGACATGGTATTTTATATGATTACATTTTTTATAACAATAAAGTCAGAGTTAAATCTCAGTTAGGTGAAGTGATCTAAAATTGATAAAATCATGCCATCATTAAAACTGAGTGAGGGATGAAAATAATACTTAGACTTTAGCTGTTGGTCAGTTTTCCTTTCAAGCTGGCACATTTGTCTAACAGCAGCAGCTCAGTCAGGTTTGAAAGTGATGTTTGATTTGGCAGAAATTTACCCCGGATGCTCTTCCTGACACAACTCCGTATCACAGGAAGCCAAATGTATCCTGCTTTTCATACCAAGTATCACAGTCTCTGTTAACCCTTGAATTGTGTTCATGGATTTTGTTACTCAGCTAATGTTTATAGTTCTAGTCAACAAACTTTATTAAATTTAATTAAATTAGATCTTATTTACATACACTTACAATCATACAATTTTACAGTTTTACCCGTATTTAATAAAGTAGAGTTTTAATTGTTTTAGGTTCTACTGTTACCTGTTGAATTTTATATTAACATTAAAGCCTTGTGAACTGACTGCATGGCTACGGCTCCATCCTATTGCAATAGGTACCTCCCACGGCCTCAAGGCACTTTATATTTTAAGGTATAAAGTGTTGTAAGGTATAAAAATACAGAGAGAACTCCAACAATATGACCCCCTTTAAATAAGTGCTTTGGCAACAGTGAAAAGGAAAAACTTCTTTTTTTATCACAGTCTGAGACAGCAGACCCAACAGAGTCCAAAACCAGAGAACATGAAGCCAAAAAAAGTTTAAAAAACCTACAAAGCCCCGCTCTGGGGCTGGCCGTGTAGAAAAGTGGCAGCGCAGACACAGTTCATGAGGTCGACTGTGTGGGAAGCGGTGGCGGTGCAGGCGTAGCAGGTCCGGAGGCCAACTGCGAGGAAAGCGGTGGTGACGGAACACTTGGGAGACTGGCCACTTGGAAAGTGGCTGCGACACAACAGTTCAAGAGTCCACCAGGATGGGAAGCGGCAGTGGCAAAACAGTCCAGGAGGCAGGCCATGTGGAAAGTGTCAGCGGCAACGTTGAAGCTCGGTAATGAATGGCCAGGAAGGTAGTGATGGTATGGTGAGGTAAATAAATGTGGACAGGCAAGGCATGGAGGATGTGGACAGACAAGCTAAGCATGATATGGACATGCAGGCCAAGCAGGACATGGACGAGGCAGACCAGATGAGGCAGGACGAGATGATGGCGTCGCAGGCGAGGGCGGTTGAGCTGTGGGCAGCGAAGCGGCCACAGGTGGTTGAACTGTAGGTGGAGCTGATGGCTGGAAAGACTCTCCAGCAGACACGAGGGAGTGCTGGAGCAGCTGTCCTGAGCCCCACTGGAAACAGACGGCAGTGTGGAAACCACAGGTGGCTGAGCAGGTGGTGGAAGCGGTGGTTGGAGTGGTGATTGCCTGTGAGCCACAGGCAGCTGAACTGATTCTCCTGACCCTCCAGTGGAGACAGGAATGGGTGCAGGCATGTGCCAGACACTAGCCGCCCCCAACCGAGTAGGTGTGGGTGCAGAAGTCAACTGTGTCCTGGCTGGCCTTGCCCTGGGGACTGGCATGGGTGCCAGGGCAGACCGAACACCAACCACTCACACTGAGGAGTAACTACAGATCCAGGAGTTAACTGGTTCACAGTTGCTCTCACCCTGGCAGCTGGGACAGGCACCGGCAACGGCTGGGCATCTGCTATCCCCACCCGAGGAGTAGGTACAGGTGCAAGGACTAGCCAAAGCAGGGACCAACCGGTCCCAGCCCCCTCACCTGGGGAACTGATACGGGTGTGGGGAAGACACCTTGTTCTCAATGAGAAGCCTGCACTCAGGGGAACCCAATCATCCAGTGTGTCCTGGGTCTGCCCGGGGCCTCCTCCCGTGGGACATTCCCGGAAAACCTCATCCAGGAGGCATCCTTGTCAGATGCCCGAACCACCTCAACCGGCTCCTTTCGATGTGGACAATTTATCCATGTCCAAGTTATTTGTTATGGACTTCTCATGGGCCAAGATCACCAAATGCTGCACAATAGTACTTAAACTGAGAAAAAAAAGCAGGGCAATATCTTCATAAGAAGCCGCAGACAGCAAAATGTCTGACATGAAAAAACTGATATTAGAACATATTTCTCATGACCCATTTCCTGTCCATGTGCTAGCCACCTTGACGTTTGTTGCCAAAATTTATAACAAGTAACTGTCGTGCAGTTGCAGCACCCAAACTTTCCGGTGCAATGAAGCCATGGCTGTGTCATTTTTGAATATTATTTTTCTTGATGCTGTTGACAGGCAGGACATTTCAGAGAAATACAAAACACGATGGCACTATTTCAGGTGTTGTAGTCAAGTGCGCTATCAGAGCTTTTGTAACTACTCTGCTGTGGGTTGTAGCTGTGTTAGTTCATTGAGACTGGTACTTCTGTTGTAAGATTGACAAGAAAAACATCACGCTACCCTGCAAACCTGAGGGAAATCTCACTTATGCAGAAAAAGAACAATTCCACCATCACGCCGGGGTCTTTCTTTGTGGAGTTTGCATGTTCTACCCGGGTTTGTGTGGGTTCTCTCCGGTACTCTGGCTTCCTCCCACAGTCCAAAGACATGCAGTTAGTGGGGTTAGGTTAACTGGTAACTCTAAATTGCCCATAGGTGTGAATCTGAGTGCACGTGGTTGTCTGTCTCTCTGTGTCAGCCATGCGACAGACTGGCAACCTGTCAAGGATGTACGCAGCCTCTCGCTGGGAGACAGCTGGCATAGGCTCCAGCCCCCCGGCAACCCTGAAAAGGATAAGAGGAAGAGAATGGATGGATGATCCATATAAGAGTGTTGAAGATTAAAGATCACCCTTCCACCATGTTTTTAGAATTAGGACACATCGCCCCCTGCAGGTAGCATATATGTATGTATTCACCCTTTAGTAGTACTATGCTTACAGCTTTGAGCAATCCACCCACATCAATACTTGCTCGTTTTGATAACATTTCCACACGGTGTTTCAAATAAGTTTACATTCATAGCAGTGAATGTCACATCTGTATTTGAGAGACTGACTTTTTTTTCTGCGGTAACTATGCTCCAAATTGCAAAATGGTAAATGGTCACAAACCAGCAATCTAAGGAGAGCTCCTCAGACCATCATTTCCTTGGTCACGTTTTCTAGCCACTCCAGTTCCTAAACCTTTTCCAGTTCTACCACTGAGGCATTCCCAAAGCAGTGAAAGATGTAGTCTCCCTTTATATCCACTTTGGTCAAAACTGTGTAACATGTTTCTATTAAGCTTCATATTCTCTGTAGCCTAATGACATTTTGCTTCCATGTTTTGTTAAAAGAGGCGGGACAGAGTCTCCCATGTTTCCACTTGCATCACATCTGAGTCGGGTAAATGGTCTTGACATTCAGCCTTACGTTTTGAGAATAATACAGAGTACTAAAGCAGAGTTGTGAGTATGGTTTTTTTTTGCTAATAGTAAATTTTTTTATTCTTAATCAAACACATAATGTCATGAAGCGCAGTTCATACACTAAAGCGGGACCCAAAAGCAAACTCAATACCCTTAATGTGAGCAAGTACAGATTTTATTGATTTAACAAAAGGTGACCCAGAACAACCAAGGAAGCAAAATCACGCAACTGAAGGAAACCTGGAAGACAAAATACACAGCGAAGCTGTATTCGGGACCATGGGAGGCTGCAACAGAAAGGGAAGAAAATTACTGGTGAGCAGGGAAATGAAGAGACACAACGAGGCAGGGCTATAGTAATCTGGCTTACGATGAGAGCCGGACCGTGGGACTCGGAGGGGGTGAAGCGTGTCCGTGGGAGGCAAATACGAGGAGGCAGGGACGAGGATAGATGGTGCACTCAGAGATCCGAGCAGGCATGAGGATAGGCCGGTGGCAGGCACAAAATGCCAGATAGTAACCTGGGCACACAGAGGCAGCATTAACACAGTTCATGCAACACTTGGATATACACAAAGCTTTGCAGGGAGCCTAGTTACCACTGATGGGTGACTAACGGACTGGCGTGGAGCATCCGTCAGCGCAGGGTTAAATAGTCCTCCTGGTAATCACCTGGAATGGGACGCAGGTGTGATGGTGATGGCCCAGCCTGGGGGTGTGGCCACCAGGGCATCCCACACACTGCCCAGACACAGAGCCATGGACCATAACACATAAATCAAACTACAAGTCTGATTAATATGTTAAATGATAAATGAGACTGAGTAGTGAAAATGAATCTTCTAATGTCTGAATTCTGTGTGTGGACTTTTGTGTTTCTGCAGGAATGTGAACAGATAAGAAATGTATCACCAAGCCATCAATATAGATGATACCCTCGTTTGGCTCTTGACCAAGGCGGTCGCACTTTTCTCCCTCTCCCTTGTCTTTCCTGCTTGGCTTCTCATGTCCTTGTCTAGTCTCGTCTACTTGGAAAATGGTGAGAGCGACACGCAGGAGCCACTAAGGAATTTCTGACTTTAAAAATCTATGATTTAGTAAAATATATTGGATAGAGTACAGTGATGTGAAAAAAGTGTTTGCCCTCTTCCTGATTTCCTTTTTTTTTTTGGGGTGTTTGTCACGCTTAAATTTTTTCAATCATAAATATTGGCCAAAGACAACACAAGTAAACACTAAATACATTTTCTAAATGAAAATGTTTATTATTATTAAAGGCAGAAAAAAAATCAAACACTAAATGGCACTATGTTAAAAAAGTGATTGCCTCCTAAACCTAATAACTGGTTGGGCCTCCTGAGCGGCAACAACTGCAATCAAGTGTTTGCAATAACTGGCAATGAGTGTTTTACAGCACTGTGGAGGTATTTTGGCCCACTCATCTTTGCCGAATCGTTACAATTTAGACACATTGGAGAGTTTTCCAGCATGAACCACGTTTTCAGGTTTCATCACAGCATATCAATCGGATTCAAGTCTGGACTTGGACTTCATTTTGTTTTTATGAAGCCATTCAGAGGTGGACTTGCTGGTGTGTTTTGCTCATTGTCCAGAATCCGAGTGTGCTTCAGCTTGAGGTCATGAACAGATGGGTGGACATTCTCCTTTAGGATGTTTTAGTTGACGGCAGAATTCATGGTTCCATTCACCAAAGCAAGTCCTCCAGTTCCTGGGGCAGCAAAACAGACACTCACACTATCACCCATTCATAAAATATGCATCTTGAGAATATATCTACTATCTAATA
Source organism: Oreochromis aureus (assembly GCF_013358895.1). NCBI lineage: Eukaryota > Metazoa > Chordata > Actinopteri > Cichliformes > Cichlidae > Oreochromis > Oreochromis aureus. The sequence goes on from NC_052961.1 coordinate 3,637,182, forward strand.
CAATCAAACATACACTGCTTCAAGACTATTCATGTTTCCACTGTTAGTTTGAGTCTTTTGAGTTATTATCGTACGGGGGCCATTCATCAGAGGGAAAAGATTTACAAAAATCAGTACAGATATTCAATAAAAACACATTGCCCAATTTGCACTTCGTGCGTCCGCCCTCCATCACTAACCCAGGTATGGGTTACACGGCAGTAGTCCAGATAGACATCTCCAGATCTGACTCTCAATCCAGCGTTCCGACGCCAGCCATGACATGTAATCTCATCATTCTGTCCTGGGTTTTCTCAGAGCATCCCCCACAGTGAGAAATGCCCCGAACCCTTCATGTAATCTATTTTTTACATTCTATTTAAGTATTTTTTTCTTTATTCATTTTTTAAAGAGGTCTGACATTAATAAGGCCTAAGGGTGGTTAGTGACAGTGTTGCCAACTCCTCAGTAAGGAAAATCGCTATTGGCTGTCCTAAAAGTCGCTAGAAGTCGCTAAATGAAGTCATTGCGTAATTTGCATAACTGGTCATGCTAATGTGATTGTAACCTACCTACGTTGTTGAAGAGAGAAATAACAACGTGGAACAAGACATAAAGTGAGTAAAGCACGTCTTAAATGCATTTAGAATTTATTTAGAACTACAAATTAAATTTCTTTTAGCAATTATTGTTTTTTAATGTCACAATTCTAACCCTGCTCCTTTATCCGGGTTTGGACCGGCAAAAGTGACACTCTGGTGGAGTTACTTTGTGTGTGTGTGTGAGTGTGTGTGTTTATAAGTAGTTTTAAACCTTGTGATCCACAAAACAGCATAACAGTAAAAGAAGAATTGACTGCGTTACAGTCAGTGCGGGAGCGGCCGCTTTGCTCGTGCGCGATTCATTTGCCGTTTGAACGCATAGATGTGAACATCTCCTGCCCTGATAGCAGCTGGGGGAGGACTATCGTCCGCCTGTGAGCGCTTTGGCACGAGTGAGGTGCACCCGCTGCTTGTTGAGAGTAAGAGCGATACGCGCTTTCACCTCAAAAAGTCGTCATAAATAAGGCTCCAATAACACCAGAAAAAGTCGCCAGATTTGTCGCTAGTCGCTTTATAGAAAAAAAGTCCCTAAGGGGGTCTGAAAACTCGCTAAATATAGCGACAAAGTCACTGGTTAGTGAAATAGAACTTAGTTTTGTTTGTTTTTTTAATTGGTTAATCAAACATTATTTTAACAGGGGAGGGGGATTAGTTTTTCACAGGTCCAGGTAAGCTTGGCTAGCTTTTCCCTTTAATAAATTAAACAGACATACAAATATAATTTGTTTGATCCCACACTGAGGAGATTAACTTGTTACAGCAGCAGAAGGGGCAGGAAGAAAAGAGAATTAGAGATATACTGGGCAAAAAAGCCCAAATCAATGCTTTATAAAGATGGTTGTTATATACAATAGCATACACCAATGTTATTATTATTATTAGTATTATTATTTGCTTATGTTCATAAAGTGCAGTGAGAGTGACAATAATACACATGTATTTTTTAACCCATATTTCACTAACTGGGCTCACGTCCTCATTTTAGGTTTGACAATGTTTTAGTAGGTAAAGCTGAATGCTTGGACATGAATTGAGCTGAGGTTTGGGGAAGGCCTCGAAGGGGACTGGCGATGGCTCCCAGGCCTGCCTGGCAGATCCCCATGTACTAAAGAGAAGTGAAGAAGTTAAAGAATTGAAAAGGGGAGGGAGGGAGGCTGGAGCATGTAAACAAGAATGAACCTATGTAGGTGAGAACCGGAAGGAGCGTGTTAGGAGGCATGGTCCCACTCCTGAAATTCCGATACTTAATCTCCAATTATCCTGTGTGCCTATTGTACAGCCTGACAATAGGACTCAGTTTTACACTATGGCTGTAACAGACACTGCTGAAAGAGCTGCTCAGGGCCTCCACAGTCTCATGCAGGTGGAGAGAGGTGTTGTCCATACTCCACATTAGCTTGGCTAACATCCTCCTCTCACTCAACTCCTCTATGGAGCCTAGGGGACTGTCCAGGAGTCTTTATAGTGCAACAGCACATGCGTAATGCGTAAAGAATTAATAATATAGAGCTGGACAGAACTGAGAAAGCAACATTAGCAGTGGACATGCTGCTTTGTAAAACCGTTACCCCACCCCAAAGTGGCCTGGTATCCCATACTCTCAGAGCACTCTACACAGGATACCCCAAGGGAAACAGTCAAACGAGCTCTCAAAGTCCACTTCCTTCACAGAGGGTTACTGTAGGTGGTACGTGTGTGTCTACCATTTGTTTCACCATCCTCTAAAATGGATTCTCGATATTGAGACACAATATCTGTCAGTGCCCCCCAGGGTGGCTGTGGCTACAATGTAGCTTGCTATCACCAGTGTGTGAATGTGTGTGTGAATGGGTGGATGACTGAATGTGTAAAGCGCTATACAAATACAGGCCATTTACCATTTACCATTCCATAGTTTTTCGATGTGTTACTTAACAGTACATCTGTTTTCTGTTCCCACAGGAATCTCTTGTTCCTCTTCACGGTTATTACGGTTATTTCAGCACAACTTGTATGAACCCATTTGTACTCAATTTGAACTATAACCCTAACCTCCAGTATTAGAAATGCTTACAGCATGAGTATCCTGGAAACCTTCAGATACATGTAGAGAATTAAAGTGGTAGGTTTAATCTTTAACTAAAATATCTAACATGACTGTTTTGTATGAATGGGTTAAACTTTGCACTGTCCACCTGCACGGTGCAGATGTAGAACTGAATATCTGGACCAAATCCATTTGATCATGACCAAGGGGAGCATCACTTGATTATCCGGAGAGATAAGCTTGAGTCAGCATGAATCTGAAAATAATGTATGCAGAACACATCAGCTAATATATTTCATTTAGATAAGTGCTCAGTGCCTGCATTTAACATGTTTGCAGGAGTTTTGGGATTGGGCAGTTTAACGAGATCGGTTTTGCTGCTTTTGCAATGTTAATGTTACTGTCAATCAAGAAAGAAGAAGCAGCTGCCGTGGTTTAACCTCCTAGGACCTGCCGTCCACATATGTGGACATCACATTTTTCGTTATTTTGACCAAAATACTCAATTTTACTCTACATGGGCCTGATATCCACTTACGAGGACATTATACTGCTACTGTTCTATCAAAATTTTAAATGAATATCCTCATTTGTGGCTCTCATTTTTCTTAAAAACAAAAATAAGGTAAAAAAAAAAAAATTTCTGGAAATTCTTTGTTTTTACATTCATATGGCCCCAATATGCCCAAATATCAAAGAGAAATTAAAAATGCATGTCGTGGAAGAGTTCAGGTCTTAGGAGGTTAATGTAGGTGTAACATAATAAAACTCTTAACTAGGGCTGCCACAAATGATTATTTTGATAGTCGACTAGTCACCGATTATTTTTGCGATTAGTCGACTAATCAGATCATGCATCCATTGAACGTAAAACGTACAGCTTATTGCACCAGCACGCGTCTGCTCTTATATAACTATCATTAGCTTACAGCTTTAAGTGTTCATGGTGCTAACTAAAAATAAAGACAAGAGGATAGTTTATTAAATTTAAATGAAATTTGCAGATTGTTTCGGTGGAGTTTAATAAACGCAGCCGTCTGCTCCTTGCTATCTAAAATATAACAGGACACCAGAGTATATTCTCGAGCATCTCACACTTCTGATAATCAGTTGTCTGCTTGACGTTTATTCAGCTGTGTAAAAACTATAACTTTAATCTCAGCCAACCCGATTTACTCAGAAACAAATAAAATACTGAAAAAAGCCAAACAATAACATTTTTAAGTTATCTAAGTGACTTGTACATCATGTTTAACCTGAGTAGCGAAAGACAGTGGTGGGTTTGAAAACGATTTGCAGGGAGTCCGGTGTTCTCACCGGCTGTAGTGAGCCTTGAACCCCGGCTAGCTATCGAGCTAGTGGGTAACAGACGTCTCCGAAAACGTCGGAGCGCTTTTGAAAACATGTGGTGTCTTGATAAACTGAGCAGATATTTGAAGTTCACACAGCTACATTCTCGCCCGAAAATATGTTAAACGTTTATTTTGTGACCCAGAAAGAATAATAAGAGTAACATTAACGCTAACTAGCTGCCGCCATTGTTGAAAACTGAGCAGGGCCGCGCTATGAATTCTGGGACACAGTTTCTTCTTCTTCGGGGTTTAACGGCAGCTGGCATCCTTGTACATGCAGTGCTGCCATCTTGTGTTTCAGTCCGTTATTACACTCTTAAATCCTACTACTTATTCCTGCGTCTTTTGGGATCTTACAAAGTTTCAAACGACGCGTTGACTATTAAATTAGTCGTCGACGATTTTGATAGTCGACATAATCGTGACTAGTCGACTAATCGTGGCAGCCCTACTCTTAACCAGTCACTTCACCCTCTTTAAATAAGCTTTCTTTAGTCCATACCTCCTACTCTGGACTACAGTATCCCATTTGAGTAGCATTGCACATGGATTTGATTTAAATTAAAAATAAAAAACGTATGTGAAGTAGATTTTGACTCCGTGGGGCAGGAAGTAAGGAGGACCCAAATGCAGGTGCTTAGAGCCGTTTATTTGGCTGAATATCCAGGTACAAGAATGGATCAGGCAATACAAAGGAAACTAAAATGTCAAATTACAGAAACTGAACTCAGCTAAACTAATCACAGACACACAAAAAACCCCAGGGAAGAGCAGACAATCTGACCAATAGAGATGGTAAGCTCGAAATAGATGTTTCAACACTGTCTTGAGCGTCTGAAGTGCAGATTCAAAACACTGCTCCAAAGTGCATTTCAAAACACCCAGATCATGTGAACATGACTAAACGAGGTTTTGGAGCGCGTCACCCCAGTTTCGACAGGTGGCGTACAGAGTGCTTCTAGGCGCCGCCAGATACCATACTATTCTCTGTTTTTTTTCTACTTTCACCAGAAAACTTTATTTGGTGTATCAGGTTCAATTCAATTCAATTCAATTTTATTTATATAGTGCCAAATCACAACTTTTCAGGTGATGTCATCCTCACTATGACCCATTACTCACATACTGTGCTGCCATAAGGAATATATTTATACTGTTAAAACATATTAGGAAAACAAATCCATTAATTACAGGTGATCTCTTAACATTTTTAGTGGGAAATCACTTTTCCTTTTTTTTTAAATTCTCACTTACACTTCTGGTTCGAAGAAAACAGAAACAGGAGGCCTCATGTTCACTTTAACCAAAACGCCAGACTCACAGTAAAACATCATGCCAGTGTTACAGAATGCAGCATTCATTGCAGCATAAACTTCAGGAAGGTTCTTCATGGTTCAGAATATTATCAAGCTAGAACAACTATGCCAGGTTCTAGCTTGATAGCATGAAGAACAGACTTGGTGACATGAACATGATCAGCCAAACACATCCAAAGTTGAGGGCTGTGCACAAAAGGTCAACTGACCCCACAAACAGCTGTAAACCTGCGTGGTTATTACAGTAAACACAGCAGTCTTTTCCTAATGTGTTTTTCTTTATAAATTGACTTTTTGTAAGCAACATGAATGTTAACATTATTTTTCTTCAAAATAGGTATTAATCACAATTGCTGGCTGTCTGGTATAATAAGTAGCTTTGATTGGAATTGTGCAGCGCTTTTCTATGTCATCGTTTCACAGATCAGCATCATCAAACCCAGCTGGGTTTCATATTGTTTGGAAGCCTAACCTAGCCTTTATAATGTCTGAATTGGTTAAATTCAATCCAATTCAATTTTATTTGTACAGCACCAAATCACAGCAACAACATTCTCCCCAACTTTCTGTGTAGCAACCCCCCCCCCCACCACCAATGAAGGATGACACTTTAATGATGAAGTTTTGAAGGTTTAATGGCAGTAAACCATCAATCTGATCGTAAGAGCTGGAGATGTATACATAGAAACAGTGTGTAAGCAAAAAAAAAAAAAAAATCCACACTCTTACAATCCTAAACCTTATGACATAAAGTAAGCTTCAACATAAAATTTAACAAATATAGCCTCTGTCGCACAAACATCTAAACATGTCCTTATTTATGTTGCAAACATACCTTGTGCCTCTATCAAGGGGGCTGCTAATGACAAAAGAAATCTCCATGGGCTCCGTTAAACCATCACATTTCAAACTCCCGCGACTGCCGCTGAAAAACTGCGCCAAAAACAGTCTTACAGGAAATCGTCCCACCAAAATAAAAGCGTCTACACCCAAACAGGAAGTTGGTAGTAGAAGACAGCGATGAGTGTCAAAATAAGGTGCAAGGAAGTAAATACAGGCATTTAGGGTTATTTACATTCTGGGAATGGTACTCATGGCCGTTGATCAGTGGTCTTTGGTCAGTAGTTGTTGATCAATGATCATGAGAATTTTCACATTATTGATTAAGGAACTGACCTCCCAGCCCATTGTTCATTTAGTGGGCTGGTTTCAGTCTTTGTGCAAATGTGCTGTTTATAAGGTTTGGGAAACCTGCAGTCAGCTGAGACTGAAGAAGTCACTTGGATGAGTGACTAAATGTTTCTCCCAATGAAAACGCTACGTCCAGATGAACAGAATCAACTGTTGGGATTTACTTACGTGGATGATTGAGCATGCATCAAATCAAATCAAATCACTTTTATTGTCACGTCACATGTGCAGGTACACTGGTACAGTACATGCGAGTGAAATTCTTGTGTGCAAGCTTCACAAGCAACAGAGTTGTGCAAAAATACAATAACGTAAAACAAGCAAAATATAAGAATGCTAAATCTGAAAGTAATAAATACATGTACAATATATAAGAGTATATGCATTACTGGATGTGTATACTAAATATGTTTTTCTACGTGTGTGTGTGTGTGTATACATATTTTACAAATTAAATAGAGTAAACAATAAAATAAAATATATAAAATATAGAGGTTGGTAGTTGGACATGTGCAAAACAGTGGCATTAATGTACAGTGTGGAGTGCATAATGTTGAAGTTCAAGACGCCCTTTGTGGTCACATGGCTTGTGGGCGACGCTGACTATGAAGTGGCACGGTCAGACATGGAAGGAGCCACTCAGATTTATCACCTCAACCTCTTAAAAACATGGAGAGATGCTGAAACCGCTTCTCTGGTAGAGACCTCAGACCCCAACAGCTACTGAAATAGGGGGAAAGCATAATTAGTGTGACAGGAGTCAGCTGTTTCTGCTAGCCTCCTCTGGCGCTGCCCCATGAACATTCCGCTGCTCCACCCCTCCCCTGCAGACACACACCCCGGGACATACCACTATCGCCTGACTTAGGCTGATAACAAATGAAACTGTTTTTTTTTTTAGGGTGGATGAATTACACTATGAAATAAGACATTATCGTTAAGTTTTTAATTAAATTGGCTACGCAGATAAGCTACATCAAAACATCCCCGGGCTGTAGGAAAAGGAAGTTATACTCTACTGCAGAGAGAGCCAATACCAAGTGAGAGCCAATCTAAGTACGTAAATAGTTTTTACAGGTTACTCCATTCTCTCAAAATAAACACCTATCGTCATATTCTTCTTGTTTTGTAGAATAAAAATACAAGTAATGTCCATATGCACACTGTAGACTGTGCCACTATTTTACTCCTCCTTGTAACATCCTCAGCAATGAAGTTGTGGCGTAGGCTAAAAGATCTCAAAAAGCAAAACACATCCCACAATCTAAAGAAACAACTAAGAAACAAATTCTTTGCTATCTATAAGTCTGTAAAGGGTTTAAAAACAATTTCTAAGGCTCTGGGATTCCAGTGAACCACAGGGAGCCATTATCCACAGAGAAAATAGGAGCAGTGTTGAAACTTCCCAGTAAAGGCTGTACAACTAAAAAAACTCAAAGAGCGCATTGTTGACTCATCAAGGCGGTCACTCAGAACCCAGAACAATATTTAAAGAACTGCAGGCCTCATTTGTCTCATTTATGGTCAGTGTGCAAAAATAGAATCTGTGGGTGAGTTTCAGAATGAAAAGCCACAAAAACAACAATAGACTTGTTTCACATTTGCTAACACCTAAAAGAGGATGGTCATGCTCAAACTCTCCAATGTGGTTAAAATAAAACACTTCTGCAAAGGAGAGTGGGAAGGAAATTCTCCACAGCACCATGAAAGTCTCACTGCAGTTCTTGCTGCCATTGCAGTTATTAGGTTAGGGGTGAATTACTTGTTCACACAGGGACAGGAAGCTTTAGATAACTTTTGTCCCCTTAACAAAAAAACAAAAAAAACCCAAAAAACATCATTTAAAAACAAAATTTTATTGTAATCCTTTATAAATCTTTTGCATCTATAAAGCTCAGTAAGTCTATAAAACTTGCAAAGATGTAGCCTAAAAATGTAAACCTGAAAAACAGATGACACAAAAAATTACACTTCTCTGCTTTTCTATACAATTTGCAGGACTTTCTTTAAAAGTTGTTTGTGTAGAAAAATTAGCAAATTCAGATGGTCTCAAAGGATTTTACTGGGCCCTGAGAAACTGCAGCTACTGAAAACTACAGGCATGTTTGTGAGTTAAAATCACATAAGAAAGTATTCATAATGTCCCAAGAGTGTTTGAAAATGTACTTTCCATCCCCTTTCTTAATCTGAACCACTGAACTCGATGATGCATTCCAAAGATGCAAAAAAGAAATTGGCATAGTATGAAGAAAAACACTGGCCTGCAGATTTCTCTCCAGTGGTATCACGTCTTGTAGTTTTGCACTCATAAAACCTGTTTAGGAGATATTTTAATAAAGGATAGAGTAAATACATAACTGTAGGGTTTATGCTACTGTTTGGTAAAGGTACTGATAAACTATGGGTAGGGAACCATACTATCATTGTTAGGTGGGACTATACTCACATATGACAGTATTGGACAAATAAGAATGTTATAAATTTTCATAATGTGGAATAAAATTAAGTCATTTTCAGACAGGACAATTTTTCTGTTCATCTGACATGAACATGTCAGAGAAAAGAGAGACAAAGGGAGAAAAGAAATCTGATGTGAGATACCTGCTTTTGGCCTGTATCTCACTGTTTCACTTGGCTCAAATAATCCTTTTTGGGAAAAAAAAAGGGTTGTGAGTGAAGAAGAAATGCTCAGTGCACCATGGGTAGGTCCCCCCAGCCTAGACCTATGAGCATATCTAAGGTTCAGGGTTACCTGATCCAGGGCTAACTATAAGCTTTATCAAAAGGTAAAGTTTTAAAACTAATCTTTAAAAAAAAGTGTTAAAAGACAGGCCTTAAAGATGAAGGTTCTCCCTCTCCACTCCACTCTCCCTTGAAATTCTGTTTCATTCTGTCTTATTTTAGCATTATTGTACAGATTAAATGTTTTTTAATCTTGTTTAAAAAAAAAAAACTACTTTTTCTGTAAATGCAAGAAAGCACTTTTATATAATTCTTTAATAGACACACTGAAGAACACATCCTGGTCATAAGTTATTCCGAGTATCATCATAGTGTTACTGGAGGCCAAAGTAAGTATCTAGTTAGAGACCATGTTTCTGTCCTACACCATTAGTTTAGGGTCTTTATCTTTTAATATAAAGGGCCTGAAGGCAACTGTTGACCTGAAAGATTTTTAGGACAATAACCTCAGTCTTTCCTAATTAGAAGCAGGAAATTAGAGATCATCTGGTGATAGTTGGTATGAAAGACAGGAAACATTTGTCTTCCTGTGGTGTTGGGGTTACAAAACGCTGACAAACCAAACAGCACCTATAGATCGACTTGCTGCTGTTCTTAGCCAAATGTCCAATCATTTCAATTGAATTAAGTTTTTCTAGCATATGTACTTAAAGTCAGTGCAAACATTACGTTAAAATATGTCTGTCAACACCAGCTCTGCCTCCTGCCCTAAACCATGCATCATAAGATGTCTCTCTGCCATCTGTTAACTCTGTCACACTTCTGTCTTCTGGGATTTTTCGTTATTAATAAAAAGTTCGCTGTGACACGTGATTTCTTCACAGTATAAAATTTACGTGGTTTAAATCACCTTAGATGCTAAACGAAAAGCGTGACATTCGTTGACACGACAGTAAATGATTTTGAACTGAATGCTGTTTAAACGCCTTCTCATGACGTCACGTTGCCTTAGCGTCCTGCTGCCAGTGGGAGCACCGTTCATGTGAGGGTGGGAGAAGAGGGCTCTTATCGTCAGTTGGACTGAAGGACTTTATCTTTTCACATTTCACAGCTGCTATAGGCCTGATATTAAGCTGAATTTCAAAGAATTTCAAAGTGATACTTGGTGTGAAAAACAGGAAATATTTCTTTTTCCGTGGCCGTAATTTTACAGGACAGAAGCTGCAGCCTCAGCAGGCACCGAACTGCTCAAGATGTTTAAAAAAGTCCTGCAATATGTTCGTACTGAAAAAATCGGGACTCCCGGGACAGTCATCGGGATGGTCGGCATGGCTTTCTTTCTGCGGAGTATGATGTGCGCTTGCAAAGGGCGCACTTTTGAATGCAATGAAATCATCGTCGTGCCTGTTTTTTTAGTGTTTTTCCTGATGCTCCTGATGGACCAGACATTTCGGAGCACCGCGAAACATGCATCCACGTTTTTGTGCCTTGTAGTCAAGCGCGTAATCAGAGCGTTTCTAATCAGTCTGCTGTGGATTGTAGCATTGTTGATTTTCACAGATTGGTATGGTTGCTGTAACACTGATGAAAACACGAGCAAGCTGTTCTGCAAAACCTGGGGCGTCACAACTGAAGAAGAAGCTCAAAAAACTGAAGTGCAAATCAAGTCCAAGGTGAGGATTTCTTGTTGTATATATGTGCTCTTATTCTACTTTTCTAATGAAATTATGGTAAACACACATTAATGCTGGTAATGTAATGTTGTATGTTTTGTATGTTTGTTGCTTCCTTTTCAGCTTACTGGTTACTCTCTGCTCCTGGGCATGACTGTTGTCGCTTTCTTCATGACTTGGAGTGGATGGAGAAAATGGTTTGTAAAAAAATTCAGTTGTTGCAACAAGAAAACGTTTTACTACAAACTGATTTTGGAAGAAGAGAAAAAAGTTCTGGAGGAGCTTTTGAGGAAAGAAGCAAATGAAACTCTGACTAAAGAAATTATGAGCAACATAAAAAGGAAAGACTGGGACGGCTGTTTTAATGTTGCTCAACAAATGATCAATAAAGCAAAACATCAAAAACCAGAAGCAACCAACCAGCAGATCAACTGGATCAGTGAGGGGAGCTCCAACAGAGGGGGACAGCATCATCAAGCAGCAGCACATCAGCAGGTAAAGTGCTGTGTTATTTACATACCAGATGTTACAGCTGCCAGACTCTGTCAGTCTAAATTAATGAAACTATTTTTTGTTGCATTCAGAACTGCACAGTCATCCAGGTCGCCATCATATGAATGCAACTCATGATTAATAACGTTAACATATGTTGTTGTTGTTTAGTTAACTATGAAACCAAAAAGACACAGATTGCTATGCTGGATGTTCTTCCTGATGTAACTCTCTGATTTATCTGGGCTTGAGACCATCATTAGAGCACTCTGTGTTTCCCCTCGGTTGCAAATATGATCTATGTTACCTCTAACTACTAACACTGTGAAGAAATGCAATGAAAAGTGAATAATTAATGCATATAGATTCTGTCTTTTTCTTTTTTCTATCAGAGTAAACTTTTTAAGTAATTGATAAAAATCTTTTGCAGGCACAAAACTATGAACTTGATGCTGTGGCACAAGGTAAACGCACCAACACTCCTTAATTCACCGTACAGCTCTCTTAACAACAGCTAACTTCACTTTTACTGTGATAATACTAAAAACTGTCACTGATGTGATGATGGTGGTCAGTAGCGGTTTTTGATATGGGCGACATGGGCGGTTGCCCAGGGCGGCCCAGAGAAGCAACAAAAAAAAAGTTGCTCGTCACGCTGCCCCGACATCAGCCAGCGCATATTGGGGATGTCATAGGCACCGATCGGTTTTCTATCGCCCATTTGCTGGGAGTAAGGGCGCCCTCCGTTTGCGAGGTGCGCCTGCTGCTTGCGGCACAGGGAGGAGAGGGCGGGGCGGCGGGGGATTCTCTGGCTGGCTGGAGCAGCATCTAATAACCAACTCGCAAAATAAAATAAAAAAAAAAAAACCAACAAAAACGAAAACACCAGACATTATGATACAGACTTATAATTTGCACCGATGTTTTTTCGAAATTCTGTACGCGAAAAGTGAGCGCGAGAGCCCTCGGTGCGCCTGCTCGCTGCTGAAGTCAAATTAAACTTTGTCATCTCCGCTACATACAGTCCAGTAATAGAGAGACGAGACGACGAGGCTCCAGTTACAGCAGTGCAAGTAAACAAACTATATATAAGAAGAGTAAGAAAATAAATATACACTTTAGGACTCGGGGTAAAGGGATCAGTAACAATTTAAAATTTATAATTTACAGTTTGATGATTTAAAGTCTCACTCAACCCGTCGAAAGGGGAGGGGGGCCGGCTGCTCCCAAATAGAGCACATTTCATTCATAATGATGTAAATCCAAGCCCATTATGTATTCATGATTTGAATCCTGGGTTGTGCGAAATCCCAGAAATAAACCCTAGACAAACCAAATCTGTGAACTAAGGTGTAGGTCTGTTAGGTTATGTTGTGGTGATCCTCGGGTTGGGGGATTTGTGTTCATACTGGAGTGCAAAATTAAAACCAATGAAAGATGGACAATAAAAGTTCACAGCCATCAGGTGCTCAGTTTAGAAAAAAGAAAAGAAGATGAGGAGAAATGAGCAAAAGATACAGGTAAGCAGATGTGTCATTGGATAATGGCAGGTCATCCTGAAACAATCAGAATCAGAATACTTTATTAATCCCTAAGGAAATTATTTGGGTTACAGTTGCTCCAAGAAGAAATTGTAAAAATAGTAACAGTAACAGACTAAACTCCAAACAATACATTATGTTACAGATTTTACACATTTAGGAAATAGCACTAAAATATATATAGATCACTCAGTTCTAAATATCAAGGATTAACAGAGGGGATTATAAATAAATATCAAGAAAATTGAAAAGAATATTACAGACTAGAAGAGAGTGTGTGTAAAAGGGGTGTAACTATTGTAGTGTTTACAGTGTGTTAGATGGAGGAGTTGTACAGGGAGATGGCCACAGGCAGGAATCATTTCCTGTGTCAGTCAGTGGTGCTTTTTGGTAATCTGTCTCTCACTGAACGTGCTCCTGTGACTAGCCAGCATGTCATGGAGTGGGAGGGAGGTATTATCCATGATTATCCTTATCTTAGACAACATCTGCCTCTCAGACGCCAACCTAACTGAGTCCAGCTCCATCCCCACAGCATTACTGGCCTTGTGGATCAGTTTATTTAGTCTGTTGGCATCTGTGACCCTCAACCTGCTGCCGCAGCATGCAACAGCATAGAGGATAGCACTGACCACAACAGAGATACAACAAGATAACATTAATTAGTGATTGCCCAAGGCACCAAACATGCTAGGACATAGTTACCACTAGAGGTCTCTGAGTTTTCTTGTTTTCAATGAGACAGTCTCACATTGAGGGCTTGCATTGGCCCAGCTCCATGCAAAGCCTCTTTTGCATCTACAAAGCGAGCATAAAGACACGACAGACTGTCTAAATTTCATCAGCAGCTGTAACTCAGTTTAGACATTTACTTTAAAAACTAAGTCACTCAGAAAACAGCAGACAGTGACAGAGGACAGTTACAGTTACTTAGTTTACTCAATTAAAGTAATAAAGATAATTGTAATAACAACAATAATAATTTCTTTCACAGGGTTGAAATATCTTATATCTCATAGCTCATAATGAGATTTTTTATATTGCACTGTTGAGGGTTGGAGTTAATTTTAATCACTTTAGAGATTGGCCACAATGTGTTACTGTATAAAATATTCACACGTTGTTTGTCTCCTGCTCTCCTGCTGCACCAGAACAGCAGTTTTATTTCCTCATTTATAAAGTTATCAAAGCTAAAGTTAATTTTCAGCACCTCCCAGTCCTCTTATTTCCCCTTTTGTTTTACTTATGACGACTGATGTTATGAAAAGTCTGTTGGAATCAGAATAAAATTTATAAAATAAAATCTATGGTCTCCATCTTTTTAACTCTGTGACTCTGTGGACAGTAATGCAGCCGTCAGACTGTGAGGCAGTTTCTCTGCAGTGAAAACATTTACTGTTTATCACCGCAGCAGTCTCTGTTTTACCCTTCCTTACTCTTCATACTTACAGGATTCAGGACAGCTTGGACCCAGGCAAAGAATTCCCTCATAATGAGTGTCTACAATAGTGATGTGTCAGTCGCCAATGAAACGGCTCTTACAGCCGGATCATTGACGTGGACGACGGGAGCCGGCTCCTTATTGAGAGCCGTGTTTCTTTTTTTTTTTCTTCTCTCACTCTCTCTCTCACTTTTTTTCGCTTCACGCTGCACGTGAGCCTTATGTTTGCCGAGCAGAAGGGGGAGGGGCGCTAATTACACTTACAGTAGCGCAGGAAGGAAAGGGAGAAAGAGAGCCAGAGGCAACAACAAGAGAAAACATCATCACACTAGAAAGGTATAGTAATGGAGATGAGTGACACCAAGAAAAGAAGTTAAATCTGGAATCATTTCAATTTTATTGACAAGCAGAGTGTAGAGTCTGCGAGAAAAGGATATCATATAGAGCCGGCTCCACAAACAACCTGCACAGGCACCTGAGAACTGTCCCATCAGAGAACGTGCATCTCCTTTTTGTTTTACATATTAATTTATATTTTATTGTGTTGTGGTTTGCAGTGTATTGTGTTGTTTCACTTTAAATTTGCTTAAAAGGAAAAAAGCTGAAAATTTAAATAGTTAAAAGTAGAGTTGTACATAGTTGGTTTTTGTATTTTATAATTTATTTTTTAAATTTTATGTGGAGTGAATAAATAAAAGCATATTTATATAATAAATATATATAAATAAAAAACATTTTTTTACATTAGTAATTCATTTTGTGCATAATTTTATATTGTTGTTGATAATAAATTAATTAAAGCAACAAAACAACCTGAAGAGCCGGATGGAAGCCGAAAGAGCCGGTTCTCTAAAAAGAGCCGGAATTCCCATCACTACATCACTACTAATCTACAGATCAATTTAGAATGCATTAATAGCCTCTCTGACGTTATAATAAATTAATGATTCATCCTAAATGAAATGACTGAAAGATCAATTGCCTCTGTTTTCAGTTTTGTTCAAAAAAGAATGACTTCATATAGGAAAAAATATATATCACATCTGCAGGACACCTTAAACTAGTTTTTTTTAAATTAAGCAGCAAGGCAGAACAAAGTCGGGGCTGTATCAAGACATGAGGACTAAACCTAAATTCAACCAGACCCAGAACTGATCCAGAATTAAAACAGGACTACAACAGTTCACAAACAGGACTACTTAGGACATAACCAAGACAGAACCAGAATCAGAACTAGATGATTGTAGCACTAAAAATCATCATAGACCTGCACTACACTTATTTTTTAATTCTACCAAAGTACACTATTTAGAAAAGGCTATATAATTATTTAGCCTTGTTGTGCAAACAAGCCTGCATAACTTAATAAATATAGAATTTGAAAAATAACAAACCAAAAAAGAAACACTAGGTACGAGATACATGAGTACCTATGATACGGTGATACTTTTGGTAAACAACCATTTGCCTAACATGTGTCTCACCTGCTCTTGTTCCCTC
Organism: Oreochromis aureus; assembly: GCF_013358895.1. NCBI lineage: Eukaryota > Metazoa > Chordata > Actinopteri > Cichliformes > Cichlidae > Oreochromis > Oreochromis aureus. Next base: position 3,652,977 of record NC_052961.1, read on the forward strand.
TCTGTTCCTCTCTCTCCCTCTCTGTGCTGACAATCATCAAATATACAGTTGAAACCAGATATTTATACTCTTCAGCTAAAAACACAAACACTTTTTTAATTGTAACATCAAATCAGACTAAATGTTTAAATTTTTTTAGGTTGATAAATATAAAAAACATATTTGTTAACGTTAAGAGTAAAGAGAGAAACTATCTGTATTTCTTTATTGTAAATGGCACAAAATTGTATCCAAAATTGAGCCACATTTATGGAGCTCCACAATTCTTTTCCTGGTGTTTTGGTTGACAGGCATATAAGGCAAAACACAGGCTCTGTGTTTTGCCTTATATGCATCCACAGGTGTGCCACCAATTTACTCACATGGACTCTACGAACCTATCAGAAGCTTCTTCAGCTCAGAATGGAATCGTCTGGAGTTTTCTTATAATTAACAATAAACTTAATGTATATGTACTCCTAAATATGATGAAAGTGATAGACAGCTCTCTCTCTCTTTATTCTGACATTTAACTCATTCAAAAGATATTTCAATATTTATTTATCCAAAACAAAACAAGTTTACTCTAAATTGATGTTGTACAGTCAAAAAATGTTCTTGTGTTTTCCATAAAGTTTATGTAAATATCTGGATAAAACTGTGAATATACTGCTGTGTATTGAAATTCCTCTTGTTTTGCATAGAAATATATTGAACAACATACAAAGCATAATATATAAAATAACATCTACCAGAGTTTTGTCTTTGAAAGAAGCTCCTTATGTCCATTCTTGTATATCAGTACGTTACTGAAACCGATTTATTTAGCCGTGCAGGGTAACAACTGAAAATATGAAATAAACACACATGTAAGCTAAGACTCTCTAAAGAAACGGCGTTGTTGTTGTTCGGCTTTTCATTTCGCCATTTGTTGATTCACTTGAAGAGCAAGTAACGTAATATGGGTCAAGTGATCAGTTTGATATCAATCTTTCGTGATACACCGTCATATTTACATAATTTGTACAGTACGAATGATTTGCTTTGGTACCTGGTCAGACTTCAGCTCTCCTCTGTCTGCGCTTCTCCAACAGCGCACTCGAGGCAGCAGCTCCCCCCCGCCCCCTCGCTCAGTCTGACGTTGGATCATACCAATATTAGGGGGGATTTACGCACAGTTGTAAATTCCCACAGTGTGCACTATGTGCTTCGGATATTGTGTGTAGTTTTTGTTTTATACAGTTGTCAGCCAGGCATCTAACTATGAAAAAATTACACTCCAAAAGACCCCGGGCTTCTGAAAAAACAACCCGGGCTTAAGCCCAGTAAGCCACCCCACCCCCCGCTCCGCCACTGCTCTAAATGACACACAGTGTCACATGTTCACATTCCTCAGTCTATTAAAATGGAGGCTCTGTTTTTTTTTTTTTTAACATGTTGCCATGGTGAATCATGATATCAGAGCTCCTCTGATGAATCTTTTCGTTTTCTAGTCATCCATGTACTTAGCTCAGCATGCTTCCTGGAACAGGGTCCAGAAGTACACAGTTCAAAGTACAACTTTAGAAGATCACAAAACACCCACTGTCCTGTAGACAGCCCAGTAAATGGCTCCTCAGGCTTAAGTTAAACAGTCAAACCATTTCCGGTATATCTTTGTTTTATGTTCATTTCTTGGATTTTCAATTTTCAAGTCTCGTTTATTTTTATTCAGTTCAATACTTCATTGTAGTTTTCACTCCAGTTTAAATGTAATAATTTTACTCTGTACAGACACAGTTCTATGTTTTCTGACAAAAATATTTTCCACCCTGTAGAAAACAAAGACACCATGCCATTATTTGACGAATCTGCCTAAAAGAACATCAAGTGACGCAGCTCCAGAAACAACGCAAGTGACCACAGACAAGTTATACACCTTGACAGGCGACGTGAGGTCTAGAGAGAGAGAGGTCGGATAAAAGGTCTTACAGATTCATCCATATCCATTTATAATCACATAAGGCTGGATATTAAGAGTTTTTGGAAAGGGAAGCAGGAGACTGTTGTTGTAGGGTGGATTGAGGAGAAAGGAGACTGAGAGTTCAGTTCCTTGCAAAACAAACACATTTAAAACAAGACAAAAAAAAGAAGAAAAAAGTTAAAATGTTCTGTTCTAAATCTGTTGTGTTCTACAAATTAATTTGAGAATTGTAGGAAAAGACACAGTGAATTCTTTTTTTTTGTTTTTTTTTTTGTTTTTTTCCTATGCCAACTCTGTTTAGCTTTGTAAATACTGGCTATATTGTATGGAGACGTCTTATTTTACTCTTACTTTATTTTGCAAATTTATTTGAATTAGGCTATCCAATTAGGATAAATTTTATGTTGTTGGTTGTAAAGATCTGGATGGATGTTTTACTTTATTCTTCATTTTAATTTTTTTTATTCTGTTTTTCAATTTTATTTTTCAAGACTTGGTGAATTGACTTTTATTTTTATAACTTGGCCTACACTTTTTATTATGTTGGCACCAATCAGAAGTGTTATTGTTAGGATCCAATATATTTGATATAGGCCATCTAATTTAGGTAAATAAATTTTTTTTAGTTGTTATAATCTAATGAGGAATATTTTATTTTATTTTTTGTTGTGTTGTTTTTCAGTTTCCCCCCTGAGGGATTGCCCCCTTGACATGGTCAGGGGAGTGACCCATCCAGCTATTTGTTTATAGGAGCCCTTTTTTGTGAAGTGGTGGGTTACCACCATCGCAGCTTTTGAGATGTATCTACAAATTCAAATTGATCTTATATTTTTCATTAAATAATAAAATATTTCAGTTTAAACGTCTGATTCTATGTTTTGCTCTGAGTAAAATATGATTTTGTGAGAGTTGTAATTCTGTTTTTATTTGCATTTTCTACAGCTTCCCAACATTTTCAGCACTGAGTTTGGGCCTATTTAAAGTTATTTTTTTTTCTTCAGAGTGGCAGAGAAGATTTCATTATAGATCTCTTGATGTTAGAAAATGACTACTTAGAGTCATAAGGTAGAAAGAAGTAAAGAAGATAAACGAATACCAAAGATATCCACCCTGACCCAGGGAGAGGAAAAGGTCAAGACGGTGCAAAGATAAGATGACAGGACATGATGCATGAATTTGAATAAATATGTGCAGGAGGAAACATTTGGCTTAAGAACCTTGAACATAAACCACAAGTGTTCCTGTGTGTGCACAGTGCACAACAACACAAAGAAAATCTGTCATTTTTTTTTCAGCTTGACTAAAAGTTTGTTGGTTATTTATATGAACGGTCAATGAAATAATTAATTTAAATATAGAATTTTAGAAGAAAATAACAATTTTTAGTCTGAATGGCCAATAATTAAGTTTGTTTGTTTTGTCTGTGTGTGTGTGTGTGTGTGTGTGTGTGTGTGTGTGTGTGTGTGTGTGTGTGTGTGTGTGTGTGTGTGTGTGATTTGAGTGTATATGATTTTACTGAAGAGCAGTCAGTATCCACTTCAGTCAGCTCCTGGGCATTTTTGTGAGGGTAATTTCATGTCATTATTAAAATGTGAAGTAAAGGAAAAGCATCGGGAAAGTTATTTAAATAACACATTAAAAAGCATCAGCTGCTGACCAAAGAGTTGTATTTATAAAATCATGAGATAACATGAAAACAGAACAAAGTAAAATTACCGTATGTGAAAGGATTGTGATGCAGCAGCGACCTCGAGTGGCCTCTGTCTGAAAGCAGGTTCCCCAAGTTCCTCCTTCCTCACTTACAGCAGCTTCTAAAGTGCACTGATAACCTTTCACTTTTTCTTAACACATTTGATTGTATTGTAGGTTTAAATGCCATGAATAAGAATTTTCCTAAACATTTTATTTTTGCCACAATATTTTTTTTTCCATTTGATATCACAAAATGCTAAATCAAAAAACCTACAAATTTGTACAAAAAGAAAACGGATTAAGGAAAAAACATTAAAAATAACCTACAAATTGCACAACAAACAAAAAATAAATGAATAAAAAACGGATGCAGATGGAAAAATCTCACTGTGCAAATTAAAAATATATATATTGTTCAAGGTCCCTAAAAAAAATAAAATTTTGAAAAATGATGCTTCATCCTGAGTAGTTACAGCTTGTGTTCTCTAAAAAAATAAATGAAAACAAAATGAAAGTGATGGCGATGGCTCTTGTGATACTTTGTGCACATCAAGAGATTTCTAATAAACTGAATGGCGAAACATCCAAAAGGTAAATGTGAACTTACTAGGTCCAAAAAAAATCAGGTATTGACATAAAAATCAGGCAAGCAGTAGGACACATATGTACCTGTAATAAATGAGCAAAATCTGAACTGTTTCTTTTTCAATATATTTTCACAGCATTATTTACAATACTTCTGCTTAACAAGATGACCGACGGCAGAAGAGACAGTTTTGGATGGGAGGGTGGAATGCTAAGTTAGCTAGGTTAGCAAAGTGAATCCACAGACTGTGGTTGTTTCACAGAAAGGACAGATACCTGCTAAATATTAGATAGTGTTGTTGTTTGTATCACGAACCCAAACCAAAATCCAAAAGGGTGTCTCAGGGAGGAGAGCTACGCCACAGCTGAGATCTGAGGGGTTTTATAGAGCACTGCATACTGGGCCCAGTGTCACTGACTGGAAAACAAACCACACCAGCCTTCAAATGCCTGCAAATACCATCTGCTACACAAACAGGCCGAAAAGAAGTCAATTGGAGTGGGTTGTCACAGTATAAAGAATGTCACGAAGTGGGTGAGTGCCTGGTGTTTTTCCACTGCCTGCTTGTGTTTACCTGTGTCCTGCTTCTGGGCGGAGCCTTGGTTCCCCACCTGTTGTTACTCACCTGGCATCCATCAACGGCAGTCTAAGAGGCTGTATATAAAGACCCGCACTGCAATCATTTCTCTGCCAGTTGTCAGCTACCTCGTGTTTCTCTGCCATGACACCACCTCACTCACCTGCAGCTCAAGTTTCTGGACAAGTTCTGGAAAGAAAAGGTTGGAACCTCACTCGATCTCTTACCACTTGATGCTCACCGGGCTACCCTCCCAGGCCACAGATTCAGTATTCACCTTTCCCCAGTATAGCCCCTTCCCACTTCACATCTAATCTCACTCTCCCTCCATTTCGGTGATTTCCTGGCACAGAGTATGTTCTGCTATCTCCAATCCCTGTGCACTCAGTACAGCTTGTTAAAACATATCGCTGTCTCGATTGTCTCTGCTTTTGGGTCCACTCACACGTACTGGCCCTCAGGCCCTTTGACAAAACACATGGATTGATAGCTGTTCTTTAAACATGTCTGTGGTATAGTGCTTTCTACTTCTACTCCACATTTTTGGGTGATGATATTGTATTCCATACCTTTGTATTTGAATACTTTCTTTTATTATGTAGATACATACAGTATATGAATAATTAAGCAATCAACTCCATCTTTAAAGTGAATTAATTAATAATTACTTATCATGAATGATAATGAGTCTGGGTATGTTATATTTTGATAAAGATTTTGCACTATTATAGAAGAATTCTAACATGTACTTAGAGTTAAAGAGGTTAAATATTTGTTTTGCCACTTTATGAAACACATTTAATGTACTGTTTTGAAAATATTGTGCAACCACTTTCAGATTATGAAGCATGTTGCACAATATGTTAAGTATCAGTATCTGTATGAAGATTGAGGATGCAGATTAGAGGAAAAAAATATTTGGGGCTCTACTAGTGTACTACTTTTGCTGTACTATTGTAATTTCTTATTATCAAGCTGGTTCTTTTTATGTAAACGCTACCTGAAAAGCCTGGATCAGTTGATTTGAAATGCTGTAGTGAGAGTGCTAACATGGAATACAAAGAAACATCATATTCATCCCATATTAGCTTTGCTTCATTTGCGCCTTGATTAATCCAGAATTGCATTTAAAACCTTTCTCCTTACATAAGTTCTGAATGATTGGGCCCCATCATATCTGAACTCTTTTCTCCTTGGATGCTGATTAGAGTTCTTGTCTGTTGTCTTTATGGGTGAAACACTCCTCTCCCAGACTGCAGACCTACTTGTTGTTCCTAGAGTAATTAAAAGTAGAATGGGAGGAAGAGCCTTCAGCTTTCAGGCCCCTCTTCTGTGGAACCAGCTTCCAGTTTGGATTCAGGAGACAGGCGCCCTTTTTTTTTTTTCTTTTTTTTTTGTCCCGTTTGGTTCTTTTGCCATCAGAATTATTGTCTAAAGGCAAAGAAAGATGCCCAACAGATTTACTTTACCAAATGGACCATCCCGGCCTTGTCGTATTGGTCCATTTGATTCACCTTTTATTGTTTATTTTATTTTATTTTCGCCTTGCTACACGGGACAGACATGACTGGGGAAAGAAAAGGGAGAAAGAAAGACAGGTAGGGAAAGAAAGTCAGGGGAAGAGGAACGGTGATAAAGGGCAAAAACAAAACAAACAAAACAAACAGACAAAAATACTTATATCAATCACCTGGATCACCTGTTCAGAAAGAAAAAAGAGAAAACAAGCAAAAAAAGAGAGCAATATAATAAACAATATCATCACAATAATCTATGTGAATATAACACTAAATACTAAATATTAAACATTATTGTGCAGCACGTAAGATTGACAGCACACAGTGTGCTTTGAGGTAGGAGCCAAAAAGGGTGTAGTTTGTGTGTGTGAGCACCTGTTTGTACACCTGTGAGCATGAGCGCACTTGTATTTAAAAGGTTCCTTCATGTAATGATCTGCTAGAGGGTGTGGGGGGCCACAGCCCCGTCCTCCAGGGCATGAAGCAGGTATGGAGGAGATCCAGGCTCCAGACATCCAGAGACCCCGGAGCACAAGAGACCAAGGAAGACCAACAGAGGGGCAACCGCCACTATCCCGGAAAGAGCTGAGGAGAGTCCCAGATGAGGGGACACTCAGCAGCCGCGGAGCAGAAGCCAAGGAGGGTTGCAGTGGCGTGCCTGTGAGCTCCGCCCGGCAGCCAGCTGTGCCTGAGTGACCGAGCCCCAGGCCAAGAGGCCGAGGCACCCCACCACCGAAGGGGCCTGAGCGAGCCCAGGCTCCAGGCCCCAACAAGCAGCCACCAGGAGTGAGCCGGTGCGTACCTGGACGCCCATCCCCGGACACCAAGAACCACCAATGCACCGATGTCTGAGGGCATCTGCCACTGGCAGGGGGAGTGGTGGGGGGAGATAGGCCTCCATACCTTGAGGGCCTGAGATGTCCCCAGAGAGGTGACAGACAGATGCCCTTTTAAGATTGAGGTTCATACTTTCCTTTTTAAAAGTTTATAGTTAGGACTGGATCAGGTGATCCTGAACCAGCCCTCAGTTACGCTGCTATAGGGACTCACTCACCACTTTTCACTTGCCATTTGTTTCATGGAGGACTGCATGGAAGCACATTGGTATAGGCTGTATACTCATAATACTTTTCTTTGTGTAGTCAAATACCTGAGCAAATGGCCACAAACGCAATATGGTGAATTCCAATATAGTAAGGAGAGTTATATGCTGTCACACCCATTATCGCAACCATTTTGATTGCAATAATTTCTACATTCGATTTTCATTTCCTGACACAAATGGTAACTGTTCCTTATCTGGAGGTTTGTGAGGCAACAAGTTCTTATCTGTAGATACATTTTTTTCCTGCGATTGTTGCTTCCTGTTTATATATCTGTCTTGTGCAATCAGTTTTAAAATGGCTCAAACAAATCAATAAATAAAATGTTTCAGTTATTACTACCTCTGACATGTAGTGAAGAGTAGAAGGGAACTTGTTTCATTTACTGGATCAAACACACTGTGTTACTGTAAAGCCATAACTTTTTTTAAAAAAAAGAGGAAATAAACTTAATCTTTAGAATTAATAATAAATCATCTCTCCACTCTGTGACAGTAATGTGACAAATTACAGTGAAGCTTGCAAAGTAAATGTAAATGACTCAGCATTTAATTGTAATTAATATTTATATTAAAATAACTTTTGCTAACATGAGCAGGATCTGTCTCAGCGGTAAATGCATTATAAATGTTAATGAGCCACATTCAAAAACACCAATAAGATACAAGAACTGAAATTTGGTGCGCAGACTCACACACTCAATACAGGAAACCTTAAATCACACACGGGATCCTGAAGAATGAAATCAAGTTGAAAATCTTTCTGCACATATGTTGTGTAATTTCTTAAGAACAAAATTAGGTTAGTGGAAACGAAAATCATCGAACCTTTGAGTGCTGGATTCAGATTCAAAGACAAAATTAAACAAAGTTAAAATTGTTCAAGTGTGAACTTTTTTTTAAAGCAGTGTTTATATATAGAGAGAGATACAGAAGCTGAATTTAAAAAATATAACCACCTCAACAGAAGTTGTTGTACAAAAAACAGGAAATATGTGTTTTCCTGTGTGGTATCATTTTAAAGGACAGAGGCTGCAGATCTCAGCAGATGACACCGAAACACTCGAGATGGATCTCCTGAGTCATTTTCGTTGTCAAGAACTTGGCACTTATGCCACAGTGATCGGGATTTTTACTTACATTGTTTTGCTTCATAGGGACATGCCATGCACTTGCAAAGACCAAACAAAACAATGCAATGAATACATGGCTCTGCCATTTGTTTTAGTGTTTTTATTATGCTCTTCATCGACAAGACATTTCGGAGAAGAACAACAAAACACGGTGCTACTTTTTATGCATTGTAATCAAGCGCACTATCAAAGCTTCTTTAATTGGTCTGCTGTGGGTTGTAGCTGTGTTCATTGATGGAGACTGGTATGTTTGCTGTAAGATTGATGAAGTAAAGAAAATGTTACCCTGCAAAACAGAAGAAAACCTCACATCTGAAGAAGTTGCTGAAATCACTGATCTAAAAAACACATCACAGGTGAGTTTTTTGGTTCTTGCACAGTAGGTCCGATTGCACTAACCCTTTAAATTACTATGATCTTTACAGTAAATGCACATCAATACTACAACATTACTGTGTATGTACTGGATACATATTACCATATTTGCTGCTTCTTTTTTTCAGATTATTGGTTACTCTTTGCTCCTGGCTGTAATTGTTGCAGCTTTTTTAACGTCATGCGGATGTGGATGGAGAAAATGCTGTGAAAAAAAGTTCAGCTGTTGCAGCAGGAAAACATTATATTACAGATTAATTTTGGAAGAAGAGAAAAAAGCTCTGGATGTGCTTTTGAGGAAAGCAGCAAAAGAGAATTTAACTAAAGAAATAATGACCAAAATAAAAAAGAACGACTGGGACGGCTGTTTTAATGTTGCTCAGGAAATGATCAATAAAGCAAAACAACAAAAGATGGCAGCAAGAAACGAGGACATCAGCGAGGAGAGCACAAAAACAGGGGAACCTGCTCAACAAGGGACGAGATCAGCACATCACGAGGTAAAGAGCTTTGTGTTATTTACATGCAGAATGTTACTGCTGTCTGTCTGAGTTATTAGCTTCTTCTGAGTCACCATCATTCCACCACATCAGAGAAGAAATTGTGTTAAATAAGCAGTAACACAGAGAGAAATCCTGTCACTTCCTTTTTCTATGTGAAAGTTAACTTTTTTGATGAAGGTCTAAAAATGTTTTGCAGGGACAAAATATTGAACTTCAGTCAGTGACAGAAGGTAAATACACTCACACACTTCATCTCACCTACCAACAATTTTAAGTTCATCTAACTTAAATAAATACAAATATGATGAGAAATGATAATGCTGAAATCTCATTGATGTGAAGATGTGATCTATACATCTACCACTGGAGGTCTCTGCTGTATCTGTTTTCCCCCAAACTGGCTCAAGCGTTCACTTTGGCCCAGATTATTTTCACTTCACAGACAAAGTGAGCATAAAGAGCTCACACAGAGAGCAGACAGTTACAGTCTGAACTGAGCCAGCACCTGTGAATTAAGCAGAACAATCCATAAATCAGCAGTGGGCAAAGAAGAAGCCTATTGTTGAAATATCTCATGTATCATTCTGTCTGAATTACTGTAACATTACTTCACAAAAAGGGTTTTAATGTAGCATTCAGTAATGTTTGGCTTTAAATGTAAACATTTTATTATAAATTTGTATAATAATTTGCTTAACAGTCCACAATATCCTACTGTATAAATTAATCACACATTTTATTTGTAAAATGTTCTGAAAATTGAATATGTAACTGAAGAATTCCCCTTTATATATAAAGTGTGTGGAGCAGCTGTAAGTCTTACTCATGTAATCTTCTTTTTACTCAACAGACAGCAAACCACTATTTGATGAGTCGGACTGAAAAAAAAAAAAAAATATGTGATGCAACAAGAGAAACAAAGGAAGGATGTAGACGCACATCTGTTATTGCCATAATCACGAAAATATATTTTTTGTAAATTGAGTTTATCAGACAGTATAAAGTATCTTATCTTTGCTGTTTATCATGACAAATTTTAAGAAATGTTCTTTTCATGCTTCAAATTCTCTGTAGCCTCTTTCAGCTTTGACATTAATAATAAAATAATCACTCAAACTCAACTCAACTCAACTATAATCTAGATTAGCATAATCATTGCTGTGATGTTAGAGAAATAAACAAGTATGCTCAGTGATGATGGTCAATATTCAGAGAAACAGTTTTCTCTCATATTGTGTGTGTGTGTGTGTGTGTGTGTGTGTGTGTGTGTGTGTGTGTGTGTGTGTGTGTGTGTGTGTGTGTGTGTGTGTGTGTGTGTGTGTGTGTGTGTGTGTTAAAGTCTAAATTCTATTATCCTCAACAGTAATAGCAATCTCACAATGCATGCGATTGCTTTTTTTTGGAAGCAAGCAAGCAGTGAAAACCAGTCGCTTATTTAGTTGAACATTTTATTAATTAAACGAAACTGTGTAAAGCAGCAGTGTGGGAGAAATACAGTGGGAATGAATATTTTTAAACAAAACTTGAGAGTCATTCACTGAACACGAAATCTGGTTTCATGTTTAATATATGTGCTACCATGTCTGTGAAGGTTCTCAGTCATCCAGGTCATCGTCACTGAAGACGTTTCACCTCTCATCCGAGAAGCTTCTTCAGAACTGAAGAAGAAACAGAGCAGTGCCTAACTGTTCCAGAAGTTTGTCAACCCAGGGCATGGGATAAGCATCAAACTGTGACACTTCATTCACCTTGCGATAGTCGACACAGAACATTATAGACCCGTCTTTCTTCACCACAAGAATTATGGGCCTACGCCACGCACCGTGTCACTCTTTTATTACTCACAGCTTCAGCATTTCAACTAATTCCCTCTGAACAATTTGCCTTTTATGTTCAGGCAACCTGTAGGGCCGTGAACGCAACATCACACAAGGGCATGTTTCAAAATGGTGTTCTATGAGATTATTATTTGTCTCATTGCTCATTGGTGAACCTGGAAGTTATATTTACAGGTATTACAGGCACTACACTGCAGTGGTTTGTATTATATCTATCTAATAGACTCCAATTTGTTCAAGTAAATGGGGAGTCTTCGTCACACGCTGAGGTTAATTATGGAGTTCCACAGGGTTCAGTGCTAGGACCAATTCTGTTTACATTATACATGCTTCTACGCAGTATCATCAGAAGGCATAGCATACATTTTCACTGCTATGCAGATGACACCCAAATTTATCTATCCATGAAGCCAGGTAACACACACCAATTAGTTAAACTGCAGGAATGTCTTAAAGACATAAAGACCTGGATCACCTTTAATTTTCCTATTTCTAAAGATAAAACTGAGGTTATTGTACTTGGTCCAAAAAATTTCTAGAAATGGTAAATGGTCTGCATTTGTATAGCGCTTTTCTAGTCCATAGGACCCCAAAGCACTTTACACTACATTCAGTCATTCACACACACAGGCAATAGCAAGCTACATAGTAGCCACAGCTGCCCTGGGGCGCACTGACAGAGGCGAGGCTGCCGGACACAGGCGCCACCGGGCCCTCTGACCACCACCAGTAGGCAAACATGGGGTTAGTATCTTGCCCAAGGATATTTGGCATGCAGCCAGGATGCAGCCTGGGATCGAACCACCGACCTTGTGATTAGTAGCTGACCTGCTCTGCCACCTGAGCTACAGCCACCCCACCCTACAGAAATATTGGTATCTAACCAGATTCTTACTCTGGATGGCATTACCTTGGCCTCCAGTAACACTGTGGGGAGCCTTGGAGTTATTTTTGACCAGGACATGTCCTTCAATGCACATATTAAACAAATATGTAAGACTGCTTTCTTCCATTTGTGCAACATCTCTAAAAATTAGAAATATCCTGTCTCAGAGTGACGCTGAAAAACTAGTTCATGCATTTATTACTTCCAGGCTGGACGACTGTAATTCATTATTATCAGGATGTCCTAAAAACTCGCTGAAAAGCCTTCAGCTGATCCAAAATGCTGCAGCAAGAGTCCTGACAGGGACTAGAAAGAGAGAGCAGATTTCTCCTGTTTTGGCTTCCCTTCATTGGCTTCCTGTTAAATCCAGGATTGAATTCAAAATCCTGCTCCTCACATACAAGGTCTTAAATAATCAGGCCCCATCTTATCTTAATGACCTCATAGGACCATGTCACACCAAAAGTCACACTTCGCTCTCACACTGCAGGCTTACTTGTTGTTCCTAGAGTATTTAAAAGTAGAATGAGAGGCAGAGCCTTCAGCTTTCAGGCCCCTCTTCTGTGGAACCAGCTTCCAGTTTGGATTCAGGAGACAGACACTATCTCTACTTTCAAGATTAGGCTTCAAACTTTCCTTTTTCCTAAAGCATATGCTGGATCAGGTCACCCTGAATCCCCCCTTATGCTGCAATAGGCGTATACTGTTGGGGGATTCCCATGATGCACTGAGTGTTTCTCGTATTTGGATGAAACTCCAGCATTAAAACTGTTCTTGAGTTCACATCAACCTTTTCAGTACAGTAGACTGTATCATAAACATGAACTTACATTATATAGTATATAGACTTTGAGTAAAAACTAAGCATATGACATTTGTAAACTTGGGTAACTAGGAATGTGACAAAGTGGATGAGCAGTTGCAATGCTCTCCATTTGTCCCATATGTGTTGACCTTTTTTTGCACATTATACACATTATTCTGTTTCTATTTATTCGCTATGATTTGCTATTTGTCAAGTAACATTGCTGCACTCACTATCCCGGGTTTGCTTGTGTAAGCGTTCTGTTGCCGGCAAATCAAACATTCTGCAAATTAAGGCAAATACTCAATTACATGTTTCTTTATAATTTATTATGTTACAGATTAAGTCATTTGTTCATACTTACTTTGTTCTGTCTTTTCAGTCTTCATGAGGGTCAGGTGTGGGGAAACGCCCGCCTAGCATTTCCTCATTTGAAAGTCCTGATGATGTCACATATGACATCAGCAGGTCAAACCAAGTGGAGGGGTTTCTTTTTCCATAGATATGCTTCCTTTTGTTTGTGTTAAGGTTTAAAGGGATTTGTTGAATCTTTTTCCTTTCGTTAATACTGCCATTTAGTTGTGTAAATGTGAATATTAGAAGTGTGAAGAGTTTTTGTGTCTTTTTCATTATCTGTGTAGAGTTTTAGATCCCTCATTTTGAGTGAGTGGTACTGGCTGGGCTAATTGAAGGGAAATTCATGGCCCTATTTAAAGCCAGTCGGTACTAGATTCAGACAAGAGAGGAGAGGTGAGCTGTGTTACCAGAGCCATGGGTTGTTGCGTTTTGTTAATTGAGTTGATCTGGGGGGGGGAAGGTTTGTTAAGTTACACATTAAATTAAGTTCACTGTAAATAAATTGCTCACCTCTGGAAACCTGAAATGTCCGTGTAGTCTGCTTCCCTACCACCTTCCTTGACATTTGAGTCTGACAACTTCACAAGGAATGACCAAAATAATTGATTTTTAATAAAAGAAGTGAATATTGTAAAAGAGAATGTATTTGGAGAATTTTGATCAGAATGGTATAATGAAATATGAGCAATACAAGCAAATATAAGGAAATACAATTGCCGTTTATTTTTTTAAGGAATATTGCAGTGCTTACTGCTGAAACTTTGCATACATGTAGTGTGAGTTGCAGAGGAGAGGAATGTGTGGAGAATTTCATGTCAGCTATCAAAGATGATTATTTTTGTAAAAGTTCATTTATTATAATGACCTTGTTGAATTTGAGTAGAAATGTCCTTTAACTTCTCTGGAATCTTGCAGAATTTTGTGATAAAAGTTGGCACCCATGTAGAGAAGGTAACCCAGAGGAGTATTCAACTAACAATTTAATGTCAATTTTTTTTAATTAATTTTTTATGTGATGTTAAAATCGACTGAGCATGTTGAATTCGATAAGGAAAGTCATTTAATTTCACTTTCCTTTATTAAATTTTTGAATATGCTGCATTCAGACTGTTTCGGTGCAATGTGTTCATGTGTTTGTATATGTGAGCGCACGTGCATGCGTGTGCGCGAATCTATTTTTGCGATCAGCAATGAAGGAGAATCCCGTAAAGCCTAGTGTAGAACTGCAAGAACCTTTATGCGGCGGATAAGAGGCTCACAAATGACGGCTCAGTTGACCGAGGTTCTTATTCGAGGGCTCACATCGTCACGTGCAATGTTCCCTCTAATTTTTCATGTGTCTGAGCGAACACACAAACTCCCTGAGCGATCTCGTGGACCACTGTGAGCGACATCAGACGTGTGCACTGTGGTCACGCCAGCGTCGAATCCATCCAAGTTACATGGTTTATTAAAATAATAAAATTACAGCATTTACATTTCTGTTAGACTACATTTAATTAACTGCTTTAGCCCATTTACAATGAAAATTAAAAAAAAAAAAAAAATCTTGTTCATGACCTGTGTAGTATGTTAACACTATTGGAAGTAAAAATAACTTGAACTCCAATTTGGAAAACACAACTTTCTTTTTTTTAAATAAAGCTCTGACTCCTGTAACTCTCTGTCTGCAAAATACAGCATATAATGACCAATGTTGGGCAATTAATTATATAGTTACTGTTGCGACTTTCATCCATAAATAAAGCCGCGGCCGGCTGAGTTGGTTGTGTCCCTGTGACGCGCCTCCAATAATCCATAATGAGTCGTACTTGTAGTTTGCGTATTTATTTTAAGAACAAAACAAAAATAAACTTTTGCGCTTTCAATCAATTTACAACTAGCGCATGGAATAACTGGTGTACCAAAAAATGACGGTCAACAGAAAAGTTTGCCCACAAACCACTCACCCAACACACCTGCTGCGAACACCAACATCAGGTAAATAGCCAGTGACCACACCCACATGTCATCAGCTGAGAGGCAGGTAAAACTATACACCTGTGCCACCATAACAAATAAGCAAAATATAAACATTGAGTTTGGCTCTTACAATACCGGCCCCTAACTATTATCTTTAAATAATAATTACAAAATAATCAAGTTTTACATCATTTGCTGGCTCATAAAACATTTCAATCGCCCTTTAGTGCAACATGCATCAGTACTACTACTTGTGGTTCACCATCTGTGAAGTTAAAAACCCATAAGTAAAAGGAATAGGTCACTTAAAGATTATCTAGTCAGTCCAATATGTTAAATATTCTCTGCTTCCGCTTCATGGACATGTTGAAGGATTAGGTTAGAAATGTGGAAGTCTTTGGCCAGAATAACAGGATGTTTTCTCTCTTCTGGCATTGCAGTTCTACTGAGCCGTCCACCAACTCTCAACACACCTTCTTCCAGGATAGGACAAAGTTTATAAATGTGACTGGTTCTCTTAACATTCGATCCTTTTGTTAAACAGGAGATTTCATCAGCAAACCGCTTCCTTTGACAAAAGGAGATTATAGCCATTTCAGCGCTAAGCAGCTCCTCAACTTTGAGACTGCTGGTGTCCAGACAGTGTCTCTTCGTTTGAAGTTCAAGATTTTGTTTAGCATCATGTTTAGTTTGTAGTTTTCTTCTACTGTAATGCAGCAGCAGTTTTTTAACTCTCAGAATCCATGCCACTGCACGCTTCAACTGAGTCCAGGATGAAAAATATTGAATGAAGTGAGAAACCGGATCCATTTCTTGTGACGTCTGAACGGCATTCACTGTTGCCTTAATTTCTGCATCGTTTGATGAGATTTGGTTCACTTCATCAGGATTCTGAGGCCACTCCTCTTGTGGTAGTAGAAGAAATGGAGGTCCAGAGAGCCAAGTTTGTTTATTTTTCAAAAAGGATTGTACCGTTAAACCTCGAGAAGCCAAATCTGCTGGATTGTTATCCGTGTCCACATATCTCCATTGTTGAGCATTTGAAACTTTGACAATCTCTGAAACTCTGTTGGCAACGAAAGTGCGGAACCTTGTTGTTTCATTGTTGATGTATTTTAGTACAGAGGTGCTGTCAGTCCAAAATATTGAATCCTTCAGTTTCATCTGCAGCTCCTTCTTCCACATTACATCCATTCTGCTTGCTAAGGTGGCAGCAGTTAACTCCATTCGTGGGATTGTAACTGGTTTTAAAGGAGCAACACGTGCCTTCCCCATAATGAATGCACAGTGTGCCTGGTCTCGTTTGTTCTTTAGTAACAAATAAGTTACTGTTCCATAGCTATCCTCGGATGCATCTGCAAAATGATGTAACTGAGCAGTTTTACAGTTCCAAAACTGTTGGTTTTAAAACAACGATCAACCTTAAACTCCTCCAGCTTGTAGAGCTCTTGCATCCAAATAGTCCATTCCTGTATAACTGGATCAGGTAATGAATCATCCCATCCAATCTTTTTAGCATTTAAGATTACTGGTGCCAACATTCCTAGGGGGTCATAAACAGAGCTGACTACAGAAAGGATGCCACGTCTTGTCAAAGGTCGATCTCTTAGAGTGATTCTGAACTTGAAAACGTCAGACTCAACACACCATTGAACGCCCAAAACTCTTTCCACTGGAAGCACATCACTGATCAAGTCTAGATCTTTATTTTTTTGTTTGCTCTGTTACTTTCAGGTATTACCGCCAACACATTACGACTGTTACTTATCCATTTGTTCAATGGAAAGCCTCCTTTCAAGCATATGGCACAGAGTTCATGATAGAGATCTATCGCATCCTCTTCTGTGGCTGCTGAGACAGAGACAATCGTCGGCGTAAAAGTTGTTCAACATTGCATCCACGGCTTGAAGGCTAAACTGTTGTTTATGATCTTCAGCACATTTCCTTAGTGCAAAATTTGCACAACTGGGAGATGATGTTGCTCCAAACACATGTACTGTCATCCTATGTTCAACCATGGCTTGAGTGTAATCTCCGTTGGGCCACCAAAGGAATCTCAACATATCTCGATCCTCCTCTGGTATTTTAACCTGATGAAACATGGCTTTAATGTCTGCAGCAATGACAACAGGTTCTTTACGAAATCTTGTCAGAACTCCAATTAACGTGCTGGTCAAGTCTGGACCTTGTAAGAGCTTGCTATTTAGTGACACTCCTTGGTACTTGGCTCCACAGTCAAACACCACTCTAAGGGTTTTCTTTTGCGGATGCAGAACACCATGGTGCGGCAAATACCATTTCCTGCCATCCGTCCGTTCTAGGTTGTCCTCTGGTACCTTTTCTGCATAACCTTCAGAAATCATATCTGCCATAAAGCTGTTATAGTCCTGCAGAAAAGAAGAGTTCTTCATAAGTCTTTTCTTCAGATTCTGAAGGCGTTGTTCAGCAACACTTTTATTGTCTGGCATGCAGACCTTTAAGTCTTTCAATGGGAGTCCAATATAATAATGACCATTATGTAGCTTAGCAGTATTGGAAACTTTATCTAAAAACTGTTGGTCTTCCTTAGAAGGTTCCTTCTCATCTCTGGCACACTCTGGAAAATCAGTTTTAAACTGCTGATTCCACAGCTCATCAAGTTTCACCACTGAAACTCTATTGACACTTATCTGTGGCTGATTGTGAGCTTCAGCTTGAGTCTCACCCAAAGGTCCGTTTACTATCCAGCCAAGGACAGTTTTAACAGCATACGGTCCATCTCCAACACTTCTAATGACATCCAGTGGTTCCAGAGCCTTTGGCACATTCGAGCCAATTAGCAAATCAATTTCAGAGTCAATTTCTGGCAGATGTACAGACCTTAAATATGGCCACCGGATTATATCTTTCTGGTGAGGAATGTTTCCTTTATGCACAGGCATAGTGAACTGAGTATAAAGAATGGGAAGATCACAAAACTCATTCCCGTCTAGTCCAGCAACTTCCAAATCTGCAATAACATCCGTTTCAACAACTTTATTTTGTCCCATAGTTCTCAGCAGAATGTTGGATCTTCTTCCATGCATTTTCAGTTTATTCATCAGCTTCACTGTGCAAAATGATGCAGTGCTGCCTGGGTCAAGAAATGCATAGGTGTACAATGTTACATTTCCTTTCTTGGCCTTAACTTTCACAGGCACGATTGAAAGTTTGAATTCATCTTTACCGGCCCCAGTAAGAGCACTGGTCTGAATAGAGACTATGGCACGATCTTGAGTTTGTTCCTTTGATTCTTGTTCTTTACTCATTGTCTTTTGATAGATATGTAACATTTGAGGATGCTTTAAACCACATGCCTTACAACTGAGGCGCCTTTTGCAGTCTCTACTAATATGTCCTTTACAAAGACATCCGAAACAGATTCCATTCTCTTTTAGGAAAGTGATTTTGTCCCTTTGTGCTTTTCTTTCCAGCTCTTGACAATCTTCTAAGGTATGTTCACCTTTGCAAAACAAGCAACTCATTTGTGTGGTTCTTTCCTTTTCCTTAACCTTGCCATTTTCTTTTTCAGATGCCATCACAGAGGTAGCAAAAGAACTTTCTTTGAATCTTGCTTGAGTTTGAGACTTAAGTTTTCTTGTGTCTCTGTTTGTCGTGCAGATATCCTTAATGTCTCCAAACACTGGGTCGGATGCGATCTTCACTTGTTTTTCCAAAAAATCAACAAGATCCTTAAATGTAGCTTGTCGATTACACTTCTCATGGAAATCACTGACTGCAGTTCTCCACTTATCTCTCTGTCTGTAAGGAAGTTTCTTTGTTATAGCTAACATGTTGGCAGGCATGTCTAGCTCCTGCATATAACTGAGATCCTCCACAGCATTGCAACAGCCTCTAAGAAATATTGTGTAAGCCTGAAGAGCTTTCGTGTCCTCTGCTTTTATGGAAGACCAAGCAAGTGCTTTGCTCATGTAAGCCGTGGCAAGTTTATGTTCATTACCAAAATGCTGCCGTAATAAAGACTTTGCCTTTCTGAATCCTGCTTCTGAAGTCATGTGTAGGCAACTCCTTACGAGTTCTCTTGGTTGACCCTTTGTGTATTGTTCCAAATAATAAAGACAGTCTCCAGGGTTTTTATTTCTGCTTTCAATGTTGTGTTCAAACGATTTAATAAAAGTCTGGTACTGAAGTGGATCTCCATCAAAAACTGGGATCTCCTTTTTAGGTAATGAAGAAAGACTATGTTGTTGAATTAATAAAGCAGTGAGTTCATTTTGCTTACTCATGACAGATAAGATGTTACAGTCTTCTTCATGACTAGAAATTTGAGAAGGTATATATTTATCTTCATGTGAATTTCTAATGTTTGACTGATATGTCAAGGGATCTTCAGAAAGAGTCTGTGGTTGTGTTGGAACTCTGCCTGTAGTTAAGCGAGATTGTGAGTCTGCAACATTATGCTCCTTAAAGATATGCACATGTTGCCTTTCATGCACAGGATTACCAAGGCAGTATTCAACACTTGAGTTACTTTTGTCCCTTTTCAAAATATGACTCCATACCGTCTGATATATTTTGATAGTTTACTTTTAATACTGGATCCTTTTGAGCCTCCCAGTACTTTCATTTTTGCTACCGTGGCAGCTATATTTGTTTCCAGCTCCAGTTGCTCTCGCTGTCTCCTTAACTGTGCTTCATGTTCCTCCAAGGCGTGTTTATCCTTAAGCAGTTTTGCCTTACCATCAGTGCAGCTGCTTCAGCTTCAGCCATTATTCGTGCTGATGTTGTACTTGAGGCTCTGGAGTTTGAGCTTGAAGAACTGCTTTTACTCTTTTTGCTTCCTACGTTTGAAACACTGTCACCTGGCTGTATTTCATCTTGTATGTCAGAATTTGTTTTAACCTGCTTTGGAGATGTTAAGATGTTATGTTTATCGCTTGTGGAAGAAACCATCTCCTTTGATAAAACAGTCTCAGCAGAAACGGGCAAATCTAAAGTAACAGCAGTAGGCACATTCTCAACTTCATTGCCTTTTTCCATAACAGGTCTTCCAGCTTCAATAAGCCACTGCTTCGCATCTTCAATAAAATCATCATTACATTTTGTTATGCGTCCAAACCAATCAATATGAGCGTCTTGTTCATCTTTAGGAATCAATAAAATGAATGCATCATGAACTGCTTTGGCATTTTATACAAATCATTCAGTTTTTCCAAGTTAAGCTGCACAGCTTTTGCATTGCCATCATTTTTCATCAATTCTTTAATATCGCGTGTTAACCCTTTAATCTTGTTAACATGGGACTTTCGCTCTTTCTGCAAAGTTTCCATTTTAAAAGCAAGCGCTTTAGCCGTCAATTTCGCAGATCTTTTTCTTCCAGTTCATGTTCGGCTTCTTTTGTTTCACTCATTGTCACTTTTTCACATGCATCAAAACAACATTATATTCCACAGCTTCAAAGATGGATCACAGCCAATACTTTTCGTCCGTGCACCATTGCGCAGCAGCGTCACAGGCTGTCAAAACCAGAGCAGCGTCCTCCAGCTTGCCAAATCAAGCAGACGCACACACACAACGCAGATCAAACCAATGTCCCCAATGGACAAGCGGTGACACTTACAAACTGTGTTCAAAACATCCAATAATACACAGAGTGAATCCGCGTGTCCTACCGCTTCTGTAGTGTCTGTTGCGCTGCGTTCCACCATGCCAATATGACGGTGCCGTTTCCAATTACCTGTGGCGTGTCCAGCGGGGTGGCCTGGGGGGGCACAGGCCACCCCCCCAACCAGACTGGCCACCCCAGGTGCCACCCCGAAGCCAAAACAATAAAATCCAATGAAATATCAAATGTACGATTATGTTTTCACAGTGAAGCTCAGATATCCGAGTGTGTGCGTGAATGCAGCATCGGCTTCTGGGCTATGAGCATCATGTTAGCAAAGGTAGGAGAGCCAAGCACGAAAGACAGCACCACAGAAAACAGTTTTTCGCTAAAGATTAACAGTTTAACATAGCTGGACTGGGCATCGAGCATGGCGGAGCTTCCACGGCGGCTAGCAGGTGGATGAGGGAAGGGTAGGCAGGAGGAGGAGAGACCCGAGGCAGCCGCCAGTCCGAAAGTGTCAGGTGAACTGAACTTCAGTAAGAAGTTATGACCTGCAGTCTATCTGGGTCAGATATAAACCAAATTTAGGTGGAGTTTATTTTTCGTTGTGCTGACTTTTTACAGTCAGTTACAATAACTCGTACTGTGCTAGCTAGCATGATGGAGTTTCTATACAGCTGGGCGGGTGCTGTGATGTTACTGATAGTGAACTTTATTTTATTCATAAGGTTAGTTTGTAGAGTTGCCAACGGCTCCTTAAAAATGGAATGGTCCTCATTCAGAGAAAATATTACACGTTTCGTATTGAGTTGAGAAGAGACTTAGTTTGTCCCGGACTTCAGCTAGAAAAAAAAAGACACAAAGCTGGAGTTATTCTGTGTCTTTGCTGCACAGCTGCCTCTTCTTCTCTCATTCTCTCTCCTCCCTCTCCTGTTGCTACTTCAATCATGAAACTGATCAATGATCAGCTGATCGGCTTTTCTCTCTTGTTTGTTTATCGCCCACTTTGCGCCAGAAAGAGGAAACCAGCAGATGTCGCGCTAAATAACAGCAGCACCTTTAAGCTTGATCAGCTGTTGTTAGAATTTATTTAATAATAATTTCTAGTATCAGCTGATGTTTGCTGGAGCCACAGCTGTAAAAGCTGCTGGTCATGATATCGGTTTGGATATGTGGTGAGAGGAAACATGAAGATGAAACCAGGAGATGTCCTTACTGAATCATCAGAGCTGAACAGGTGATTGAGAAACAGGTTTACCTTTTAGGTGACATGAATGAGTTGAAGGAAGTTATGAACTGTTTCTGAGAGACAAATAACACCAGGATCCTTTTCTAAGTAGCTGACAGCTGGTAACTGTGCAGGGGCGGGTCTAGCAAAGTTATGCCAGGGGCCAGGTAGGGCATTAACAGGGAAAGGGGGACAAGGAAATACTTTTCTTACTTATTCTCATTTAAAATATCTAGCTTTTATTAAATAATTATCTGAATCTTGCGAACAAAGTTTTTATCTGACGTAAAATGTATAGAAATCATACATATACCAACAAGACAGTGTACATCACTGTCACAACAGCGTTGTTTTCATTCAAAGGTTTTTACGGCTTTAATACCTGGTGGGCGGTCTCTGGTCAAAATGCCCAATTTTTTGTCCCAGTCCAGCCCTGCAGGTTAATACTGGCAGTGTCACCATGCCAGCTGACTGTATTTCATCATCAGCCAGTGTTGTTCTTTATACATCAGTATTACCAAAGTTTACCATAAGGCAGCATAGAAAGTATTTACTTGCTTTCAGGTTTCATTCAAATGTTAGTCTTTTCATTTGTTTCCCACTTTTTCCTGTTTCAAAATCAAACACCAGTTTGTGAGAAGATTATCTTCTTTTTTTTTTTAAGAGGCAGATAAAGTTTTGCATTGGCTAATTTGGCAATTGTATGTTAAAATGTTTGTATTTTAATATTCAAAATGTTTTTGCCCAAAACATATGTGCACTATATGTCAGTAAAATACTATGCAAATATTGCTGTCCTTGATTGCTGAATAAACACTGACAAAGCACTGATTGTATCTTTTCTACTTCATCAGCGCAGTATCTAAAAACTTTGCACCGTAGTGGTTAAAACCTCATTCTAATAAGAGTTAAAAGCGCATTCGGTTATTAGGTTTATAGGGTTATTGAATTATGGTTAACAGTTGGTAGAATTTTTTTTTTAACATTATCTGCAAATTACATCTGCCACCCTTCTCCAAATCTGTGCCCCTACCTGGCCCCCCAACAAAATTTTCTAGACACGCCACTGCCAATTACTCATTTGAGAACTGCGTCCACTCATCTGAAAGCTCCGTGACTCCAAAACGTACATCCAAAATCCTCTTCATTGTTTTCTGATGCATGCGATAAAGACAGTTTTTCTGTTGACTAAATGTTGCGACTTTCATCCATAAATAAAGCCGCGACCGGCTGAGTTGGTTGTGTCCCCTGTGACGCGCCTCAATAAT
This sequence comes from Oreochromis aureus, assembly GCF_013358895.1. NCBI lineage: Eukaryota > Metazoa > Chordata > Actinopteri > Cichliformes > Cichlidae > Oreochromis > Oreochromis aureus. The sequence goes on from NC_052961.1 coordinate 3,676,335, forward strand.
CCATAATGAGTCGTACTTGTAGTTTTGCGATTTATTTTAAGAACAAAACAAAAATAAACTTTTGCGCTTTCAATCAATTTACAACTAGCGCATGGAATAACTGGTGTACCAAAAAATGACGGTCAACAGAAAAGTTTGCCCACAAACCACTCACCCAACACACCTGCTGCGAACACCAACATCAGGTAAATAGCCAGTGACCACACCCACATGTCATCAGCTGAGAGGCAGGTAAAACTATACACCTGTGCCACCATAACAAATAAGCAAAATATAAACATTGAGTTTGGCTCTTACACTCTGATACACCGGCTACATAGGGGATGACAACGTTGTTGCGTCTGTCTTTCTTATCCTCCCTCGCTGGTGTCTGATCTTCTTTTCTGTGCCTCTTTGCTGACTTTATGAACGCCCAGTTTACATTGACTTCATTTAATCCTCTTTTGTGTTAATTCATAAATCAGGGCATGCAGCATTAATGTTTCTACTCAAAAATATAACAAGAAGAAGGTTTGTTTTGTTTTTTTGCCAATTTAAAATTATTTACAGAATTCATTAGATTTTAATTTTATTTTTTAAAACATTAAACATGTCACAAAATGAG
>NC_052961.1:3676948-3766948 GCF_013358895.1 Oreochromis aureus
AAGCGCATTCGGTTATTAGGTTTATAGGGTTATTGAATTATGGTTAACAGTTGGTAGAATTTTTTTTTTAACATTATCTGCAAATTACATCTGCCACCCTTCTCCAAATCTGTGCCCCTACCTGGCCCCCCCAACAAAAATTTTCTAGACACGCCACTGCCAATTACTCATTTGAGAACTGCGTCCACTCATCTGAAAGCTCCGTGACTCCAAAACGTACATCCAAAATCCTCTTCATTGTTTTCTGATGCATGCGATAAAGACAGTTTTTCTGTTGACTAAATGTTGCGACTTTCATCCATAAATAAAGCCGCGGCCGGCTGAGTTGGTTGTGTCCCTGTGACGCGCCTCCAATAATCCATAATGAGTCGTACTTGTAGTTTGCGTATTTATTTTAAGAACAAAACAAAAATAAACTTTTGCGCTTTCAATCAATTTACAACTAGCGCATGGAATAACTGGTGTACCAAAAAATGACGGTCAACAGAAAAGTTTGCCCACAAACCACTCACCCAACACACCTGCTGCGAACACCAACATCAGGTAAATAGCCAGTGACCACACCCACATGTCATCAGCTGAGAGGCAGGTAAAACTATACACCTGTGCCACCATAACAAATAAGCAAAATATAAACATTGAGTTTGGCTCTTACAATACCGCCCCCTAACTATTATCTTTAAATAATAATTACAAAATAATCAAGTTTTACATCATTTGCTGGCTCATAAAACATTTCAATCGCCCTTTAGTGCAACATGCATCAGTACTACTACTTGTGGTTCACCATCTGTGAAGTTAAAAACCCATAAGTAAAAGGAATAGGTCACTTAAAGATTATCTAGTCAGTCCAATATGTTAAATATTCTCTGCTTCCGCTTCATGGACATGTTGAAGGATTAGGTTAGAAATGTGGAAGTCTTTGGCCAGAATAACAGGATGTTTTCTCTCTTCTGGCATTGCAGTTCTACTGAGCCGTCCACCAACTCTCAACACACCTTCTTCCAGGATAGGACAAAGTTTATAAATGTGACTGGTTCTCTTAACATTCGATCCTTTTGTTAAACAGGAGATTTCATCAGCAAACCGCTTCCTTTGACAAAAGGAGATTATAGCCATTTCAGCGCTAAGCAGCTCCTCAACTTTGAGACTGCTGGTGTCCAGACAGTGTCTCTTCGTTTGAAGTTCAAGATTTTGTTTAGCATCATGTTTAGTTTGTAGTTTTCTTCTACTGTAATGCAGCAGCAGTTTTTAACTCTCAGAATCCATGCCACTGCACGCTTCAACTGAGTCCAGGATGAAAAATATTGAATGAAGTGAGAAACCGGATCCATTTCTTGTGACGTCTGAACGGCATTCACTGTTGCCTTAATTTCTGCATCGTTTGATGAGATTTGGTTCACTTCATCAGGATTCTGAGGCCACTCCTCTTGTGGTAGTAGAAGAAATGGAGGTCCAGAGAGCCAAGTTTGTTTATTTTTCAAAAGGATTGTACCGTTAAACCTCGAGAAGCCAAATCTGCTGGATTGTTATCCGTGTCCACATATCTCCATTGTTGAGCATTTGAAACTTTGACAATCTCTGAAACTCTGTTGGCAACGAAAGTGCGGAACCTTGTTGTTTCATTGTTGATGTATTTTAGTACAGAGGTGCTGTCAGTCCAAAATATTGAATCCTTCAGTTTCATCTGCAGCTCCTTCTTCCACATTACATCCATTCTGCTTGCTAAGGTGGCAGCAGTTAACTCCATTCGTGGGATTGTAACTGGTTTTAAAGGAGCAACACGTGCCTTCCCATAATGAATGCACAGTGTGCCTGGTCTCGTTGTTCTTTAGTAACAAATAAGTTACTGTTCCATAGCTATCCTCGGATGCATCTGCAAAATGATGTAACTGAGCAGTTTTACAGTTCCAAAACTGTTGGTTTTAAAACAACGATCAACCTTAAACTCCTCCAGCTTGTAGAGCTCTTGCATCCAAATAGTCCATTCCTGTATAACTGGATCAGGTAATGAATCATCCCATCCAATCTTTTTAGCATTTAAGATTACTGGTGCCAACATTCCTAGGGGGTCATAAACAGAGCTGACTACAGAAAGGATGCCACGTCTTGTCAAAGGTCGATCTCTTAGAGTGATTCTGAACTTGAAAACGTCAGACTCAACACACCATTGAGCGCCCAAAACTCTTTCCACTGGAAGCACATCACTGATCAAGTCTAGATCTTTTATTTTGTTTGCTCTGTTACTTTCAGGTATTACCGCCAACACATTACGACTGTTACTTATCCATTTGTTCAATGGAAAGCCTCCTTTCAAGCATATGGCACAGAGTTCATGATAGAGATCTATCGCATCCTCTTCTGTGGCTGCTGAGGCGAGACAATCGTCGACGTAAAAGTTGTTCAACATTGCATCCACGGCTTGAAGGCTAAACTGTTGTTTATGATCTTCAGCACATTTCCTTAGTGCAAAATTTGCACAACTGGGAGATGATGTTGCTCCAAACACATGTACTGTCATCCTATGTTCAACCATGGCTTGAGTGTAATCTCCGTTGGGCCACCAAAGGAATCTCAACATATCTCGATCCTCCTCTGGTATTTTAACCTGATGAAACATGGCTTTAATGTCTGCAGCAATGACAACAGGTTCTTTACGAAATCTTGTCAGAACTCAATTAACGTGCTGGTCAAGTCTGGACCTTGTAAGAGCTTGCTATTTAGTGACACTCCTTGGTACTTGGCTCCACAGTCAAACACCACTCTAAGGGTTTTCTTTTGCGGATGCAGAACACCATGGTGCGGCAAATACCATTTCCTGCCATCCGTCCGTTCTAGGTTGTCCTCTGGTACCTTTTCTGCATAACCTTCAGAAATCATATCTGCCATAAAGCTGTTATAGTCCTGCAGAAAGAAGAGTTCTTCATAAGTCTTTTCTTCAGATTCTGAAGGCGTTGTTCAACAACACTTTTATTGTCTGGCATGCAGACCTTTAAGTCTTTCAATGGGGTCCAATATAATAATGACCATTATGTAGCTTAGCAGTATTGGAAACTTTATCTAAAAACTGTTGGTCTTCCTTAGAAGGTTCCTTCTCATCTCTGGCACACTCTGGAAAATCAGTTTTAAACTGCTGATTCCACAGCTCATCAAGTTTCACCACTGAAACTCTATTGACACTTATCTGTGGCTGATTGTGAGCTTCAGCTTGAGTCTCACCCAAAGGTCCGTTTACTATCCAGCCAAGGACAGTTTTAACAGCATACGGTCCATCTCCAACACTTCTAATGACATCCAGTGGTTCCAGAGCCTTTGGCACATTCGAGCCAATTAGCAAATCAATTTCAGAGTCAATTTCTGGCAGATGTACAGACCTTAAATATGGCCACCGGATTATATCTTTCTGGTGAGGAATGTTTCCTTTATGCACAGGCATAGTGAACTGAGTATAAAGAATGGGAAGATCACAAAACTCATTCCGTCTAGTCCAGCAACTTCCAAATCTGCAATAACATCCGTTTCAACAACTTTATTTTGTCCCATAGTTCTCAGCAGAATGTTGGATCTTCTTCCATGCATTTTCAGTTTATTCATCAGCTTCACTGTGCAAAATGATGCAGTGCTGCCTGGGTCAAGAAATGCATAGGTGTACAATGTTACATTTCCTTTCTTGGCCTTAACTTTCACAGGCACGATTGAAAGTTTGAATTCATCTTTACCGGCCCCAGTAAGAGCACTGGTCTGAATAGAGACTATGGCACGATCTTGAGTTTGTTCCTTTGATTCTTGTTCTTTACTCATTGTCTCTTTTGATAGATATGTAACATTTGAGGATGCTTTAAACCACATGCCTTACAACTGAGGCGCCTTTTGCAGTCTCTACTAATATGTCCTTTACAAAGACATCCGAAACAGATTCCATTCTCTTTTAGGAAAGTGATTTTGTCCTTTGTGCTTTTCTTTCCAGCTCTTGACAATCTTCTAAGGTATGTTCACCTTTGCAAAACAAGCAACTCATTTGTGTGGTTCTTTCCTTTTCCTTAACCTTGCCATTTTCTTTTCAGATGCCATCACAGAGGTAGCAAAAGAACTTTCTTTGAATCTTGCTTGAGTTTGAGACTTAAGTTTTCTTGTGTCTCTGTTTGTCGTGCAGATATCCTTAATGTCTCCAAACACTGGGTCGGATGCGATCTTCACTTGTTTTTCCAAAAATCAACAAGATCCTTAAATGTAGCTTGTCGATTACACTTCTCATGGAAATCACTGACTGCAGTTCTCCACTTATCTCTCTGTCTGTAAGGAAGTTTCTTTGTTATAGCTAACATGTTGGCAGGCATGTCTAGCTCCTGCATATAACTGAGATCCTCCATAGCATTGCAACAGCCTCTAAGAAATATTGTGTAAGCCTGAAGAGCTTTCGTGTCCTCTGCTTTTATGGAAGACCAAGCAAGTGCTTTGCTCACGTAAGCCGTGGCAAGTTTATGTTCATTACCAAAATGCTGCCGTAATAAAGACTTTGCCTTTCTGAATCCTGCTTCTGAAGTCATGTGTAGGCAACTCCTTACGAGTTCTCTTGGTTGACCCTTTGTGTATTGTTCCAAATAATAAAGACAGTCTCCAGGGTTTTTATTTCTGCTTTCAATGTTGTGTTCAAACGATTTAATAAAAGTCTGGTACTGAAGTGGATCTCCATCAAAACTGGGATCTCCTTTTTAGGTAATGAAGAAAGACTATGTTGTTGAATTAATAAAGCAGTGAGTTCATTTTGCTTACTCATGACAGATAAGATGTTACAGTCTTCTTCATGACTAGAAATTTGAGAAGGTATATATTTATCTTCATGTGAATTTCTAATGTTTGACTGATATGTCAAGGGATCTTCAGAAAGAGTCTGTGGTTGTGTTGGAACTCTGCCTGTAGTTAAGCGAGATTGTGAGTCTGCAACATTATGCTCCTTAAAGATATGCACATGTTGCCTTTCATGCACAGGATTACCAAGGCAGTATTCAACACTTGAGTTACTTTTTGTCCCTTTTCAAAATATGACTCCATACCGTCTGATATTTTTGATAGTTTACTTTTAATACTGGATCCTTTTGAGCCTCCCAGTACTTTCATTTTTGCTACCGTGGCAGCTATATTTGTTTCCAGCTCAGTTGCTCTCGCTGTCTCCTTAACTGTGCTTCATGTTCCTCCAAGGCGTGTTTATCCTTAAGCAGTTTTTGCCTTACCATCAGTGCAGCTGCTTCAGCTTCAGCCATTATTCGTGCTGATGTTGTACTTGAGGCTCTGGGTTTGAGCTTGAAGAACTGCTTTTACTCTTTTTTGCTTCCTACGTTTGAAACACTGTCACCTGGCTGTATTTCATCTTGTATGTCAGAATTTGTTTTAACCTGCTTTGGAGATGTTAAGATGTTATGTTTATCGCTTGTGGAAGAAACAGTCTCCTTTGATAAAACAGTCTCAGCAGAAACGGGCAAATCTAAAGTAACAGCAGTAGGCACATTCTCAACTTCATTGCCTTTTTCCATAACAGGTCTTCCAGCTTCAATAAGCCACTGCTTCGCATCTTCAATAAAATCATCATTACATTTTGTTATGCGTCCAAACCAATCAATATGAGCGTCTTGTTCATCTTTAGGAATCAATAAAATGAATGCATCATGAACTGCTTTGGCATTTTTATACAAATCATTCAGTTTTTCCAAGTTAAGCTGCACAGCTTTTGCATTGCCATCATTTTTCATCAATTCTTTAATATCGCGTGTTAACCCTTTAATCTTGTTAACATGGGACTTTCGCTCTTTCTGCAAAGTTTCCATTTTAAAAGCAAGCGCTTTAGCCGTCAATTTCGCAGATCTTTTTTCTTCCAGTTCATGTTCGGCTTCTTTTGTTTCACTCATTGTCACTTTTTCACATGCATCAAAACAACATTATATTCCACAGCTTCAAAGATGGATCACAGCCAATACTTTTCGTCCGTGCACCATTGCGCAGCAGCGTCACAGGCTGTCAAAACCAGAGCAGCGTCCTCCAGCTTGCCAAATCAAGCAGACGCACACACACAACGCAGATCAAACCAATGTCCCCAATGGACAAGCGGTGACACTTACAAACTGTGTTCAAAACATCCAATAATACACAGAGTGAATCCGCGTGTCCTACCGCTTCTGTAGTGTCTGTTGCGCTGCGTTCCACCATGCCAATATGACGGTGCCGTTTCCAATTACTCATTTGAGAACTGCGTCCACTCATCTGAAAGCTCCGTGACTCCAAAACGTACATCCAAAATCCTCTTCATTGTTTTCTGATGCATGCGATAAAGACAGTTTTTCTGTTGACTAAATGTTGCGACTTTCATCCATAAATAAAGCCGCGGCCGGCTGAGTTGGTTGTGTCCCTGTGACGCGCCTCCAATAATCCATAATGAGTCGTACTTGTAGTTTGCGTATTTATTTTAAGAACAAAACAAAAATAAACTTTTGCGCTTTCAATCAATTTACAACTAGCGCATGGAATAACTGGTGTACCAAAAAATGACGGTCAACAGAAAAGTTTGCCCACAAACCACTCACCCAACACACCTGCTGCGAACACCAACATCAGGTAAATAGCCAGTGACCACACCCACATGTCATCAGCTGAGAGGCAGGTAAAACTATACACCTGTGCCACCATAACAAATAAGCAAAATATAAACATTGAGTTTGGCTCTTACAGTTACTTCTTCAAAAAAGTTACTGAGTTTTGCAAACAACAAAGTTTTTTGCAGCTCTTTACCTAAAAATGCAGCCAAAGCGGTTTTTTAAACAAACATTTCAAACTATTTACAGAACAATCAGCTGTTCTGCATCAAATCTGATGCCACACAAATTATTTGTGCCACTCCAAAAAATAATTTCTGTCCACTATGAGATAAAGGAGAACAACAGCCTGATACCTGCAGGCCTGACAGCAGGAGATGTATCACTGCTGTAACACCTGTAACATTCAGCAGTCGCCTCATTGTTCTGACACACACAACAAAACTACACTACACACTAACTACACAAGATTTGCGCTAAACGTCGCAAATCTCTCACATCTCAAAACACCGCCGTCACTCCTAAAACTTCCTCCCGTCTCTTAACAACTAAATTCCATGTTTTGATTGGTCGACATGGTACATTTTTCGACCAATGGGAAAGGGTGGAGGGTGTTTTGGTTTCGTCTCTGCACAGGCGGAGAGTGCTCTCGAGCGTTTTCCTTATAAAACGCCGTTTTTGCCGTTTCTTCCCGCAGTAAATATGAACAACCATAGTATTCAGGAAAACCAAACATTGCAGATATTTTTATAATAACTCTGGTTTTACGTGGCCTATCAACTGGTATAAAGTCCACACTTTTTCCGTCAGTTGTTCCGTCTGTCCTGCTCACATCTCCAATGTTTGTACACGTTGTCATTAACGTGGCTTCACTCCACATCAGCCACGCCGCTTTGCTAGCTAAAACACTGGTGTCGGCACATATTTACTTTAATTTCAATTCAGGTTAGAATTTTTTGGTGTGCGCAACGCAGATTTTCTCTGCGCAGAGACCGTGCCAACAGTGCGCAATTGCGCACGTGCGCAGCTTAGAGGGAACATTGGTCACGTGGACTGGAGGACTTGCTCATTTCACAGCTGTTATAGCACTGAGATATCAAGCTGAATTTCAAAGAGACTGTGATACTCGGTGTAATTTTACAGGTCAGAAGCTGCAGCCTCAGCAGGCACTTAACTGCTCAAGATGTTGAAAAAACTCCTGCAATATGTTCGTACTGAAAAAATCGGTCTCCTCGCTACAGTCGTCGGGATGATCACTGTCACTATTTATCTGCAGACTAAGACGTGCCCTTGCACAGGGCGCACTTTTGAATGCAATGAAATCATCGTCGTGCCTGTTTTTTTAGTGTTTTTCCTGGTGCTCCTGATGGACCAGACATTTCGGAGCACCGCGAAACATCCATCCACGTTTTTGTGCCTTGTAGTCAAGCGCGTAATCAGAGCGTTTCTAATCAGTCTGCTGTGGATTGTAGCATTGTTGATTTTCACAGACTGGTATGGTTGCTGTAACATTGATGAAAACACGAGCAAGCTGTTCTGCAAATCCAGGGCCCTCACAACTGAACAACAAGCTCGAAAAGCTGAAGTGGAAATCAAGTCAAGGGTGAGGACTTTCTTGCTGTATGTTTATTCTGCTTTTTTAATGAAATTATGGCAAACACACATTAATGCTGTTATGTTTTGTATGTTTGTTGCTTCTTTTTCAGCTTACTGCTTACTCTGTGCTCCTGGGCATGACTGTTGTAGCTTTCTTCATGACTTGGAGTGGATGGAGAAAATGGTTTATAAAAAAATACAGTTGGTGCAACAAGAAAACGTTTTACTACAAACTGATTTTGGAAGAAGAGAAAAAAGTTCTGGAGGAGCTTTTGAGGAAAGAAGCAAATGAGACTTTGACTAAAGAAATTATGAGCAACATAAAAAAGAAAGACTGGGACGGCTGTTTTAATGTTGCTCAACAAATGATCAATAAAGCAAAACATCAAAAACCAGAAGCAACCAACCAGCAGATCAACTGGATCAGTGAGGGGAGCTCCAACAGAGGGGGACAGCATCATCAAGCAGCAGCACATCAGCAGGTAAAGTGATGTGTTATTTACATACCAGATGTTACAGCTGCCAGACTCTGTCAGTCTAAATTAATGAAACTATTTTTTTGTTGCATTCTGACCTTCACAGTCATCTAGGTCGCCATCATATGAATCCAACTCTACTCACTATTAATAGCATTAACATATGTTGTTGTTGTTTAGTTAACTATGAAACCAAAAAGACACAGATTGCTATGCTGGATGTTCTTCCTGATGTAACTCTCTGATTAATCTGGGCTTCACAGTCACCCAGGTCACCATCATATGAGTGCAGTTATTAACTATGAATAATTTTAACATATGTTCTTGTAGTTTAATTAACTATAAAACCAAAAGGACATTTTTGTGCAGAAACAGGATAGCTATCTTAAGCTGCTCCCTTATTTCTACAGATGTTTCTAATGTAACTGACACAGACTGCTATGCTGGATGCTCTTCATGATGTAACTCTCTGATTTATCTGGGCTTGAGACCATCATTAGTGCACTCTGTGTTTCCTTCCTGGTTGCAAATATGATCTATGTTAGTTCTAACTACTAACACTGTGCAGAAATAGAATGAAAAGTGAATAATTAGTGCATATATATAATGTTTTTTCTATCAGAGTGAACTTTTTTACTAATTGATAAAAATCTTTTGCAGGCACAAAACTATGAACTTGATGCTGTGGCACAAGGTAAACACACCAACACTCCTTAATCCGGTCTTTAAGTAATGACGTGCTGAATCCTGCTTCCGGGCCCAAACTACGGCTATTGTGCTTTAAACATGTTTTAAGCTTTGTAACTGGTTCTATTTCATCTTAACAAGCCCCTAAAAACAGTCAGTGATCACTGTCGGCCTCTCTCGGTTTTTATTATCGCTAATCATTTTAAACCTCAGTTTTTTAAACCTTACGATGTAACTACAGCCCAGTCCATGCAGCAGTATATTAATAACTAACCTCGTATCGTTGATGGATTATCTCAGTTGTTCTCCTGACTGAAGTTTGGTCCGTTTACAGCATCCTGTGATGCGACTGCATTTGTCCCTAACCACAGAGAACCCTCACGTTAACTTTTATCGAGTGGAAAAAAAAGTTTGTTCGTCCTCCAGCTTCACTGTGCTGATGTTATGCTAACATAGCTGTGTCGCTAGCGATCACGTAGCACATCATTATATACCAGCTAGTCCAACTTCAGTAACCCTACAAACGTCACTGCTGTTTAGTTTTCTGTCTTCATTTATGTTGGAAGTGATAGCAGAGCTGTACGTTTTATTTTTTTCGGAAATCTCTCAGTCAGAACATGTTATATTATATTTAGATGGAAGCTAGCAAGCTAACACCCTGCTAAATTCTAACTCTGTTAAATTTAATAAATTCCGTTTTCATGGATGCCTGGATGTTAAACTTAATCATTACACCTGGTAAAGCAGCAACGCTGATCATTTTATTAAAGATGAAGGAATTTAGACAGTTTTTCAACTCTCAGTAATGCTGTAGTGATCGTTTGACTTTGGGACCTGCAGCGGAGTTTGGGCCCAGGCGCGACTAATGACATCAGACTTAAAGACCGGATTCACTGTACAGCTCTCCTAAGTGAACAGCTAACTTCACTTTTACTGTGATAATACTAAAAACTGTCACTGATGTGAGGATGGTGATCTGCATAGTTACCACTACAGATCTCTGCATTTTCTTGTTTTCACTGAGACTCTTATATTGAGGTCTTGCTTTGGCTCAGCTCCATGCAAAGCCTCTTTTTTTCATCTACAAAGCGAGCATAAAGACCCTAAATTTCGTCAGGAGCTGTGACTTAGTTTAGATGTATTGAAATTGGTCCAGCCCAGAGTCCATCATGACCAATTGGCAAATCCACCACCTTGCAGTTTTACAAAAACAAACAAACATAAAAATGAAAAATTACCATCGGGTATACCGGGCAAATGCCTGATGGCCAGTCCAGGTGTGTAGTCAGCTGGTGGGTAACGGGCATCTCAGAAAATGTTAGAACACATTTACAAATATGTGATGTCCTGATAAATCGAGCAGGTATTTGAAGTTTACACTGCAACATTCTCGTCTGAAAATCTTAAATGTTTATTTTGTGATCCAGAAATAGTAATATTTTAATACTCCGCCACTCTGCGCCCCTCTGCAACTGCCTCGTTTAAATTTTGGCCGAAATGCATTCTGGGATATTTGCCTGGGTTTGGCTACAGTAGCTAGCAAGCTGATTGGAAACCAAAACAGCCAATCAGAATTTTTGTATCCAAGTCTGTGATTGGTTGGTTTTGTGGCACACTTATAACGGTATACAGAGTCGAGCGCGCATGAAGCAGAGATGTTGTGAGTAGTGATGTGCGATACCACTGATTTCCTTTCTGATCCGATACCAAGTAAAATTCAGGGTGGTATCGACGATACTGATCTGATACCGATACTCTGTATAAAAACTTAATGTTTCATTGTGTTTCATAATACAATATATAATTGTATTATGTAATTGTAATAATAATATAATAATATAGCTTCATAATGATTACAGGACATCAGACTACTTGTTCTTATTGCTTAATAATGCAGAATTATCATATAGCGCACAACTTCAGGTTTTTTATTTCTATTTGAGCATGTTGCCTGCCTGCAGCACTAAAGGACTCCGTGAGAGACGTCTGTCTCCCCCTAGCAGCACCTGTCCCTCTCCTCCTCTTCAGTTCGCCTCAACATACGCTCGTCATATTCTGTGATATGATTTACTCTGAGGTGTTTGACGAGGTTAGTAGTGTTGCCACAACACTTCCCTGTCTTGCCACATGTATCGCAAACCGCGTCTTGGCTGTTTGTGGAGGTAAAATACGTCCACACATGACTCCGTTCGCTCAGCCATTGTTGTGAGTGCGCACGCCAAGGGGCTGCGACACATTTATACAGCTGTATTTCGCATATGACTATGAAAGGCGTAAGAGGAAGTAGTTCCTTCCAGTTTAGGCGATCCGAATGATATAGTTTCTTTCCACTGTGTTCCTGTTAATGAAAAACTACAAATTTTTCCCAAAGTATTAAAATATCGATATTTTAATATGAACATCGATTCTAGAATATAAATTACTGTTATCAGAAGAATCAATATTTCAATACTGATCCACCACTAGTTGTGAGCGCGAACGACACACTGAGAGCAGGTCCGCCAATGTCTGTGAGCACACATTCCTTACTCTTCATACTCACAGTATGGTTCAGGACAGTTTGGACCCAGGCAAAGAATTCCCTCATAATGAGTGTCTACAACTAATTTTTATCTATAGACTGACATCTGCATAGTTCTATACAAGCTCAGACACCTCTCATCACATGTGCGCCCTAACTGATTAATCTTTACATCCTTTAAAAACTTTCTGCATTTTCTTCAGCTACACCCGAAACAGTTACTACAGTTGAAGTCTGACCATTAACAGTAACTCTGTAAAACATCTCTATAGCAGAGATGTTGTAAGACAGCCATCATATATCAGTCACGCAGAAATGAGATCATCCACGTACTTAACTCAGCATGCTTCCTGGAACAGGGTCCAGAAGTACACAGTTCAAAGTTAAACAGTCAAACCATTTCCAGTATATCTTTCTTTTATGTTCATTTCTTGGATTTTCATTTTTCAAGTCTCGTTTATTTTTATGGATTTCAACACTTCATTGTAGTTTTCACTCCAGTTTAAATGTTATAATTTTGCTCTGTACAGACACAGTTCTTTGTTTTCTGACAAAAATATTTTACTGCCCTGTAGAAAACAAAGACACCATGCCGTTATTTGACGAATCTGCCTGAAAGAGCATCGAGGTACGCAGCTCCAGAAACAACGCAAGTGACCACAGACAAGTTATACACCTTGACAGGCGACGTGAGGTATAGAGGGAAAGAGAGGTCGGATAAAAGGTCTTAATATCCACCCTTATGTGATTATAAATGGATTGGGATGAATCTGTAAGAGTTTTTGGAAAGGGAAGCAGGAGACTGTTGTTGTAGAGTGGATTGAGGAGAAAGGAGACTGAAGCTGGGGGTTTTTTTGGTTTTTTAAAATTACTATGCCAACTCCTTTTAGTTTTGTAAATATTGGCTATATTGTATGGAGAGGTCTTATTTTATTCTTACTTTACTTTGCAAATTTATTTGAATTAGGCTATCCAATTAGGATAAATTTCATGTTGTTGGTTGTAAAGATCTGGATGGATATTTTATTCTTTATTTTATTTTTTGATTCTATTTTTCAGTTTTATTTTTTCAAGACTTGGTAAATTGACTTTTATTTTTATAACTTGGTCTACATTTTTAGTTTTGGTTAATATTGGCAATAGTGAGAAGTGTCATTGTTAGGTTCGAATATATTTGATATAGGCCATCTATATACCAAATTTCCCCTTGTGGGACAATTAAAGGATTATTCATCTAATTAAAGTAAATGTCATTTGTTAATTCATTTCGATCATGTAAACAATATACAGCTACATTTAGCAAAGAAAATAAGAGAGGGAGAAAAAAAATACTATACAAAATAAAGTTAATACATTTCAATATTGCTTCTGTCCTGATTCAGTTACATGTTGAAAAGGAGTGGGAAGAAGTACACACTTATTTAATCCCACCCCTTTGCCATAAGTTATCAGTCAATACTTAGTCAGCTTCCTTACTGATATAATCCGTAAGAAAAATAGCAAACAGATTTCTGATATAATATATACTATATACTATATTATCACATCATGAAATTTTCTAAATAGAGACATTCACTGAATTTCAACATTTTCCCTTTCTTTATAGTTCAAGAACATCATATCTTTATAACTCTTTTAGAACTGTTTTATGTTTGGACGTTGCTTTAATTCCATATTCAGACTGTTCCACAGTTTCACTCCATGCACAGAAACACAAAAGCTTTTTCTTGTAGTATGGACCTTCCCTGTTTTGAAGTTACAAAAACCCCTTAAGTTATAACTTATTTCTTTAAAAAAAAAAAAAAACATACTCAGAATATTACCGGGCAGGTCCTAATTTTTTGCTTTGAATAAAATTTGTGCTGTTTGGAATTTCACTAAATCAGCAAATTTCAATATTTCAGACTGCAAAAATAGAGAGTTTGTATGTTCCCAATAACCTGCAGTGTGGATGATTCGAACTGCTTTTTTTTGAAGGGTAAAAAGTGAATGTAATGTGGTTTTATAGTTGTTGCCCCAGACCTCTGCACAATAGCTTAAGTATGGTGAAACCAGTGAACAGTAGAGAATATGAAGTGATGTTCTGTCGAATACCTGCTTTGCCTTGTTTAGTACTGCAATGCTTCATGACACTTTGGAATGAATATATCTTACGTGAGCTCTCTGGTTAAGTTTTTCATCTATTATTACCCCCAGAAATCTATTTTCACTGACTCTTTCAATATCAACACCATTTATTTGAATCTTTGCATTTGTATTTAAACTACTATTTCCAAATAACATAAGTTTAGATTTATTCAAATTTAATGATAATTTGTTTTTATCAAGCCAGAACTTCACTTTACTTATTTCATTAGTCATATCCTCCAATAAATTCTGCAGATCATCACCAGAGCAAAAAATGTTTGTATCGTCAGCAAAGAGAACCATTTTTAATACTTTGGACACTTTACAGATGGCGGTAATGTATAAGTTGAAGAATGTTCAACCCAAAACTGACCCTTGGGATACACCACAAGCAATGTCCATACATAAGGAGCAACCACCATTTATTTTCACAAACTGCTTTCTGTCACTTAAATAACTCCGGAACCAATCTAAAGCTACCCCTCTGACACCATAACGTTCCAGTTTTCTTATTAATATATCATGATCTATAGTGTCAAATGCCTTTGTCAAGTCTACCACATATTGCTTTTTGTCTATGGAATTTGTGATGTATTCTATTGAATCTAATAATGCCAATGATGTTGATCTGCTTGATCTGAATCCGTACTGACTCTCGGTGAGTAGTTTATGTTTATCTATAAATTTTTCCAGTCGGTTGTTAAACAGTTTTTCAATAATTTTTGAGAATTGAGGTAGTAAAGAGACAGGCCTGTAGTTTGTGAAATGGTGTTTGTTGCCAGATTTGTATAGAGGTATAACTTTTGCTGTTTTCATTCTGTCTGCAAATTGACCAGTTTGAAGTGATAAATTACAGATGTATGTAAACGATTTTATAACAGCCTCAATGACTCTTTTAATCACTATCATATCAATATCATTACAATCCAAAGATTTTTGATTTTTACATTTTTTAACAATTTCAAAAATTTCATTTTCATCAACGGCTGTGAGAAACAGAATATGGATCTCTGTCTATCAGTGTATCCGGTTTTTCCTGTGCTTTCCCAGGATCAGTGATTGTTCTTGCTAAATTTGGTCCAGCAGTTACAAAGAATTCATTGAGACTATTTGCCACAACATCCATATTGTATTCTTCATGGTTATTATCAATGAAATACTTGGGATAGTTCTTTGGTCCAGCCCCACGTTTTATAACACTGTTCATTATTTCCCATTATCTTTTAATATTATTTCTATTTTTATATCTAATTTCTTCATATAGTATTCCTTTTTACTAAATCTAAGTATATTAGTTAACCAATTTTAATATCTTTTGTATCTGATTTCAGCATCTTTAGTTCTCTTTCTTAAGAAATCTCTGTATAGACCATTTTTCTTTATACATGCATTTAGCAGACCTTTTGTTATCCAAGGACAGTCCATTGAGTTTGTTTCCTACTATATTGCTTTATTGGACAGTTGGTATTGTACAGTAATGTAAATATTCTAAGGAATTCATTATACGCACTATTAACGTCCTGTTCCTGATATACTTCACCTCAGTTCTCTTTCAGTAAATCTGTTTTAAATGCATTCATTTTTTCTTCTGTTCTTATTCGCCTGTACTCTTTTTTACTGTCCATTTTATTGATCTTGTAATTCCTATCATAGATTGTAAAAATTGGAAGATGGTCACTTATGTCATTAATCAGGAGTCCACTTACAGTCTTATTTTCAATGTCATTTGTAAAAATGTTGTCTATGAGAGTTGCACAATGTGATGTGATCCTGGTGGGTCTAGTAATTTTAGGGAATAGGTTCATACAGTACATTGTGTTTATAAATTCCTCAGTGGTTTTATGTTTATTTGGGTTTAGCAAATCAATATTGAAGTCTCCACAAATGAAAACTTTTTTGTGAGCTATTTCAATAAATGCTTCTTCTATCCAGTCTTTAAATGTCTCAATACTACTACCTGGAGCTCTGTATATACAGCTAATGATTACATTTTTACTTTTTTCTTTACAAATTTCAACTGTAATACATTCCAGTACATTATCAATCCCCATCGTCATCTTATCCACCACATTAAATTTCAAGGATTTGTCCACATACAAGGCCACTCCTCCTCCTCCTCCTTTGTTTCGCCTAGTTATAAATGTGAATTCATAACCCTCCAGTTCAAAGTCTGTTCCTTTTTCCATATTGATCCAAGTTTCTGATAAGGCAATGACACTAAATGGATGTGAAATCTGGTTAAGATATTCTTTGATATGATTAAAATTAGCATATAGTCTTCTACAGTTAAAGTGGATAATTGATAATTTATTCTCAGTTTTAATCCTCTGATTGTAGTCTTTATTTGTACAGTAGCAGCAGTTATTATTGATAGATGAGAAAAAGTTGTTGTCTGGATCTATTTCATATTCCAAGTCCTGTGTGTTGTGATCCATATAGTTAAATGTTTTCAGTTCCAGTTGATCATATTCTGCTACTGTCTGACTGATGCAGCAATTTCTTCCAGATGTATCTGAGTTCTTCCTTCCAGTGTGTGTCATAAGCGAGTGTGTGGTTGTCTGTTACCTTGTTTGTAGTCCAGATCATGTTGCTCACTGATATTTTTCGAGATCTGCCATGTTTTTAATGGTCAGAACTTTGGCTTCCTCTGGTGATCCATTTAGTTTAATTAATATTTTACAGTTTGTCGTCCAAGTGCTTTGAATTTTTCCCAGCTTCTTAAGGTGTCGCGCTTTTTTGGCTATTTCAGCATTGTGTTTGGTTAGATGTTCATTGATAAAGACATTAGATCCTTTTAATTTTCTTCCTTGTTTCAGCAGCGTGTTCTTGTGCTTTTGATTTACAAACCTTAATATAGTAGCCGGTTTGTTGCCGTTCCTCCTGGGAAGAGGGTGGCTTCGACAGAGTTACAGTCAAGGTCCATCCCTTTGGACCGCAGGAAAGCAGCCACCTGTTGTTCCGTGGAGCTGATGTCAAGCTCTCCAGGTTCCTCATTGCTGTCAGCGGTCACCGCCTGAGCGTATGACCGGGGTTTAATATGGAGCCCAGTGATGATGACGTCGTTTATCCTGGAGTATTGTTCCAGGTCAGCGACCTTACTTTCCAGGTATGCAATCTTTTTATCTTTTTTTTATCTTTTTTTTTGAGGCGATCGTGGCTCAAGAGTTGGGAGTTCGCCTTGTAATCGGAAGGTTGCCGGTTCGAGCCCCGGCTCGGACAGTCTCGGTCGTTGTGTCCTTGGGCAAGACACTTCACCCGTTGCCTACTGGTGGTGGTCAGAGGGCCCGGTGGCGCCAGTGTCCGGCAGCCTCGCCTCTGTCAGTGGGCCCCAGGGTGGCTGTGGCTACAACGTAGCTTGCCATCACCAGTGTGTGAATGTGTGTGTGAATGGGTGAATGACTGGATATGTAAAGCGCTTTGGGGTCCTTAGGGGCCATAAAGGCGCTATATAAATACAGGCCATTTACCATTTTTTTCTGCATTTTGGATGCGGATGAGCTTTACCTCCTGCACAATTTCAATGATACTTTTCTGCTGCAACCTGATAGTGGAAATTTCCTCCATTATGATGTCAAGAGACTTTTTAATGTCCTCGACTTCCTCAGCTGTCGGTGTCCTCTTCGGCCCCATTTTATCTGGTTCCACTGGTAGCAGGTTCAGTCAGCTGTTTCCTCGGTCAGCTGTTAGCTTTGTCAGCTGTTAGCCTGGTAGCGTGTTGGCTAGCCTGCAATTACCTCTTTAACTTTGTTAGTCCAGTCCAATATCCTGTATCAAAACTGTAATCCAGACAGGGTTATACCAAAAGTTCCGACAATTTGAATAAAGTCCTTGCTCCAGAAATTGATGGCCAAATTTCAAAAATCCATAGGACACGATCAAAACACAACAACTTGCAAACAAATGGCAAACAGGAAGTGACACCTCAAACAGGACTTTTGAGGTGTGACTCCAATTTTTGTTTAATTCTCTACATGTATCTGAATGTTTCCAGGATACCCATGCTGTAAGCATTTCTAATACTGGAGCACAAACTCTGTAATGCCACAAAAACAAAAAAAATGTTTTCCAAAATTTTGAAGAAAAAAAAACATAATTTATGGTTATAGTTCAAATGGAGTACAAATGGATTCTTACAAGTTCTGCTGAAATAACTGTAAAATTGAAGAGGAACAAGTAAAGAGGAACAAGAGATGCCAGTGGAAACAGAAAACAGATGTTCTGTTAAGCAACACATGAAAGAACTATGGAATGTGTCTCAATATCGAGAATTCATTTTAAAGGATGGTGAAACAAATAGTACTGTAAAACACACCAACCACCCACACCCACACTCTGAGAGTATGGGATACCAGGCACTTTGGGGTGGGGTAACGGTTTTACAAAGCAGCATGTCCACTGCTAATGTTGCTTTCTCAGTTCTGTTCAGCTCTCTATAATTAATTCTGCACTCATTATTATGATATCTTTTAGATGGCATTAAGGACCCTGTTGTTGCTATTGCACTATAAAGACTCCTGGACAGTCCCCTAGACTCCATAGAGGAGATGAGTGAGAAGAAATGTTAGCCAAGCTAATGTGCATTAGGGACAACACCTCTCTCCACCTGCATGAGACTGTGGAGGCCCTGAGCAGCTCTTTCAGCAGTGACTATTGTCAGGCTGTACAGTAGGCACACAGGATAAATATGGTTTCAAAAATACATGTGTATTATTGTCACTCTCACTGCACTTTATGAACATAAACAAATAATAATAATAACATGGGTGTATGCTACTGTATATAACAACCATCTTTATAAAACATAGATTTTGGCTTTTTTTTCTTTCTATTTTTTGCCCAATATATTTCTAATTCACTTTTCTTCCTGCCCCTTCTGTTGCTGTAACAAGTGAATCTCCTCAGTGTGGGATCAAACAAATGATATATGTATGTCTATTTCATTTATTAAAGGAAGAAGCTTACCTGGCCCTGTGAAAAAGTAATCCCCTTCTCCTGTTAAAATAACAATTGATTAACCACTTTAAAAAAAAAATTAAGTTATATTTCACTTGCCACCCTTTGGCCTTATTAATGCCAGACATACTTAAATAGAACGTAAAAATCGATTACAAGATGGGTTCGGGGGATTTCTCACTGTGTGGGATGCTCTGAGAAAGGACAGAATGACGAGTTTGCATGTCATGGCTGGCTTGGTTGTCTCCCTCAGACATGCTAAAGAAAGTGGTAAGAGAGAGAGTGAGATCTGGAAATGTCTATCTGGACTGCTGCCTTGCAACCCAGACCATAGGATTCACATCAAGTGCCCACGTTTGCTCACCTTCTCTGCCAAACCTGTTTTTCACTTATAGACAAATTGAGCTCAAAGAAGGGCACTCAGTCAGTGCCTGTGAGTTCCTAGAAGAATCAATATAATGAGAAATGGTGGAAGAAGTAGGCTTAAATTTTATTTAGTAATATATGATGCATCGTGGCTTAAAGTCTGTGCTGACTGACTATTGTTGTTGGCATGTGTCCGGCAGTGAGCTGCAGAGCTATATCCCAGTTGTGTGTGACAGCAATTATAGTTAAGTATGATGAAAAGCATGAACGAGTGGTCGGGTCTGTTGTACGTCTTTCAAAGTGGTGGCGAAACCCAGGATGGGGGCGCGGCAGACCCAGTACTGGCCCAGGCAGGGGCCAGCTGGCTGCCATGTGGAGGGAGCAGTTGGCGGCGTCGCACCGACAGCGGGAAGAACTGCACGACCAGATCGAGCACCACAGACAATCGAGAGGCTGGCAGCTCACACCGTTTGTTGCCGTTCCTCCTGGGAAGAGGGTGGCTTCGACAGAGTTACAGTCAAGGTCCATCCCTTTGGACCGCAGGAAAGCAGCCACCTGTTGTTCCGTGGAGCTAATGTCAAGCTCTCCAGGTTCCTCATTGCTGTCAGCGGTCACCGCCTGAGCGTATGACCGGGGTTTAATATGGAGCCCAGTGATGATGACGTTGTTTATCCTGGAGTATTGTTCCAGGCCAGCGACCTTACTTTCCAGGTATGCAATCTTTTTATCTTTTTCTGCATTTTGGATGCGGATGAGCTTTACCTCCTGCACAATTTCAATGATACTTTTCTGCTGCAACCTGATAGTGGAAATTTCCTCCATTATGAAGTCAAGAGACTTTTTAATGTCCTCGACTTCCTCAGCTGTCGGTGTCCTCTTCGGCCCCATTTTATCTGGTTCCACTGGTAGCAGGTTCAGTCAGCTGTTTCCTCGGTCAGCTGTTAGCTTTGTCAGCTGTTAGCCTGGTAGCGTGTTGGCTAGCCTGCAATTACCTCTTTAACTTTGTTAGTCCAGTCCAATATCCTGTATCAAAATTGTAATCCAGACAGGGTTATACCAAAAGTTCCGACAAATTGAATAAAGTCCTTGCTCCAGAAATTGATGGCCAAATTTCAAAAATCCATAGGACACGATCAAAACACAACAACTTGCAAACAAATGGCAAACAGGAAGTGACACCTCAAACAGGACTTTTGAGGTGTGACTCCAATTTTTGTTTAATTCTCTACATGTATCTGAATGTTTGCAGGATACCCATGCTGTAAGCATTTCTAATACTGGAGCACAAACTCTGTAATGCCACAACAACAAAAAAAAATGTTTTACAAAATTTTGAAGAAAAAAAACATAATTTATGGTTATAGTTCAAATGGAGTTCAAATGGATTCATACAAGTTCTGCTGAAATAACTGTAAAATTGAAGAGGAACAAGTAAAGAGGAACAAGAGATGCCAGCGGAAACAGAAAACAGATGTTCTTTTAAGCAACACATGGAAGAACTATGGAATGTGTCTCAATATCGAGAATTCATTTTAAAGGATGGTGAAACAAATAGTACTGTAAAACACACCACCCACCCACACCCACACTCTGAGAGTATGGGATACCAGGCACTTTGGGGTGGGGTAACGGTTTTACAAAGCAGCATGTCCACTACCACTCCAGTCGAGAGGCTGGCAGCTCACATTGGGTCCGCAACCGCCACCTGCGACGCTTGACTGTGAGGGAGCAGCGGGAAGCGGCTAGTGCCTGGCAGGTTGTTCCCCGGAGGAGGTCAGCTGAGTGTCCTCCACTTCCACCATCAGCTCATCCACCTGCTCAGCCCGAGCTAGAGGTCAGTGTGTGGAGCTCGTGGGAGGAACCTGGCACGCCAGAGCTTGGGGCGCATGAGGGACCTCACCTGCCAGAGATGGAGGTTCAAGTGCGCGAGGGTCCTGCTAAACCTGAGGTTGGCGTGCTGGCCAGACTGGCCTCACCTCCACCACAGGCTGGCGCGCTGTGTGGTATTGCACGCTGGCCACCTGTCGAGCCACATGGGAATCATGGAAGCCGGGGATGCCCACGGTCAGGGCCAATTCCTTCAAATGCTCGCGATATGTAACGCATTATTGTGTATTTACTGTAATTCCATAAAGAAATCGTAGACTGACATCACACATAGCGTCTGATTAAAAAAAGACATGTTTGATGTTTTCATCATCTCAGTTCTTTTGGCTTTTTCAGCATAAGTGAGATTTCCCTCAGGCTTGCAGGGTAGCTTGATGTTTTTCTTGTCAATCTTACAGCAAAAGTACCAGTCTCCATGAACTAACACAGCTACAACCCACAGCAGAGCAATTAAAAAAGCTCTGATAGCGCGCTTGACTACAACACCTGAAAGAGTGCCAATGTGTTTCGCAGTTCTCCAGGATGTCCTATCTGTCAACACCATCAAGAAAAATATTATAAAAAATGACACACCTATGGCTTCAGTGCATCGGAAAGTTGCTGCAACTACATGTCAGGTACTTGTTATAAATTTGACGACAAACGTCAAGGTGGCTAGCACAAGGACAGGAATTGGGTCACGGGCAGTATGTTTCAGGGGGTTTTGAATCTTGATCATCATGTTGTGTGCTGAGAGTGCACCGTAAATTCAAAACTGTAGCAGGAAAACAAATATTTCCTGTTTTTATACAAAATATCACAGTTTCTATTAAGGTAAACAAAATCTCAATCCTTTGTTAGACTACAGATGCAACAAGTCATTCAGTCCAAATGACAATTTACCCCGAAATAAAATCTTATCAACATTTGCGCCCCTAAAGACAGTGTTGGGGAGTAACGGAATACATGTACTGGCGTTACGAATTTAAAATACAAAATATGAGTAACTGTATTCCTTTACAGTTACCGTTTAAAAAGGTGATAATTAGTATATATACTTTGTTTAAATAAATGGATTACACAGTGTTCTTTTCCTGTTTCATATGTTAGGCTACCCCCTCTCCAATTTTGGTAATTCCACGAATTGCCAAAACCCCAAACAAACACACAATAAGAGGCTCTAATGTCAGCATCCTGTGAATGTTGGTGGTGTCAGTTACACAATGAACCCGGAGCTGCTAGCAGGTTGTTAATGGTATCCATCAAGACTAACAATCTGCGGTCTATGAACTAACCTCAGCTCACACCAGCTATCAATGTTAGCTCGGTGGCAAGTAGCCTTCAGTAATAGTAATAAATCACACAGAAATAGTGCATTCCTGTAGTTGTGAAAAGTATGATAATATATTAAGTAATCCAAAGTATTCAGAATACGTTATTCACATTGAGTAACTTAACAGAATATGTTACAAACTACATTTTGAGGCATGTATTCGGTAATCTGTAGTGGAATACATTTTAAAAGAAACCTTGCCAAGATGGCAGCTGGCAGCTGGAGTTTGCGTCAACGCATTGGAATCTTTTCGTGTGGCCATTTAATCTCCACAGAGTTTCCACTGTGAAAATATCACGTTTCAAGTTACCACATTTTTTTATTAACAGTGTTGAAATGACAAATTCCGAACAGGAACGGATGAAGACGAAAAGCCACAAGCAGGCACATCAAGGGAGGGGTACAGATCTCTCTCCTTAATTCGAAGTACATAAAAGTAAATTTACAAACAAATACAAATTGACATAGATCCTTCCAGAACCCTGCTGTAGAAATCTAATTTCATATTGAAACACTGAAATAGCTAACTAACCATGTTAAATTTTGCCATACATGTTATTATTTATTATTGAATATGTAATCTGAGCTCCATATTACTGAGGTGTCTTCATCATCTTGTCCATTTTGTTAACCCTCCTGTTATGTTACACATTTATATTACATAGATACTGTTCTGGTCAATTTGGCAAGGCAGTCAAAGTGGAGGATCAAAAGTGTCAAATTCTATTTGTTTCTTTGCATCTGTTTCACCCCAAACACACGCACACACATACACCACTGTGGTCTAACGGACCAGAGGCACACAGCGTTGTAACCCACTGCTTCACCCCTCCCCTGCAACTGAGCCGCAAACCACGCTCCGCCACAGTCATGTTCAAGAAACCAGTTGGAGATGATCTAAGCTTTATGGCATGCTGTGTTACTGTCATGGGTTCATGCATTATTCTTGGGTTTAATTAATATTATAAGTTCTATTTGACTATCTGGATTATTTATTGTTGTTTGTTGGTGTGATCTGCACCTGGTCCCTCGATTCCCTGTGTACACATTTGAGTGTGTGTGTGTGTGTGTGTGTGTGTGTGTGTGTGTGTGTGTGTGCATGCTGTGGTGTGTGAGTTTTGCTGCCACACCAGGCCTGGAGAGTCTTCCCGCCTTTGAGCCAGCCACATCTGGGAGTAATCACTCACCTGTTGCCAATCAGCCTAATCAAGGAAGTCCTACTTAAGAGAGTAGTTGGTGCTGGATTGTTAAACTAGGAACATGGCTCTCCAGCTTGTATTACCGTATACTCAGTTAATTCTCCTGTTGAATGGGGAAAGTGTTTTTATCGGCCGGTGGATGGGAATGTACTCACTCTTATTTCCAGGAGGATTGTGGAAACATGTGGAGTGAGCAGAACACTGATCTACA
Source organism: Oreochromis aureus (assembly GCF_013358895.1). Lineage (NCBI taxonomy): Eukaryota > Metazoa > Chordata > Actinopteri > Cichliformes > Cichlidae > Oreochromis > Oreochromis aureus. The sequence goes on from NC_052961.1 coordinate 3,700,868, forward strand.
TAGGCACCGAGGGGGACAAACACTTACCAGTGCAATTCCAGTGCAGGAGAATCAATGCACTGGAATTGGGAATGGGCACACGGAGGACTCACACACTGAGAATTGTTGGCACTGTTTTCTGGTAATGCATTGTAAATAATCACACTGTCTTTATTCAGAAAGTCCTGTATTTTGGATCCTACTTCAACCAACCCTGACAGTTATTTTGCTAGAAGCAGCAATCAGAATGTGGGTAAACTTGAAGTATCTCACAGGGATGCATGTGACTCAGGTATTGGTGTCAGTATTCTCAGTTGTCAGGTGTTTATTGCATTTTTTTTTTTGTGACTTTTTGTATTATAAAGATTTAAGTTCCAGTTTTACAGTTTGCCTCATGTTTACTTATTTTTTTGTTCCTGAGTTTTCTTTTTATCCCCAGTTTGGTTTTTTTGTTTTGTTTGTTAGGGTCCTCTTGTGTCTCTGACCCAAGGGCGTAGATTTGGTTTTGCCATTGGTGGGGATGGATGATTCAACCACTGAACCCTGCCCTGTTTCTTTTTCTTTTTTCCTTTTTGTCTTTGCTTCTTGATTAAACAAAGGAGAAATATACTTGCCTACATATGCTATTCTACATGCTTTTAAACCATGTAAAATCACAATTCATAGTTTTATATGTGAATTATATAATGTTAAATTACTATTAAACAAATGACTGACTAAGTATTTTAGGCTTTAGTTTACTTCAGCCATATTCCATATAAATCAGGTATCATACAAAAATAAAAATAGCTTCAAATACAGTCATGACAATAAAAGAATATGACTTTAAGGACTTAACAACATTCCTTCAGTTATAGTACACCAACATCTCTGATACATTAGCACTAAGGGAACACTGAATGACCTGGTGGGCTTTGTCCATAAAACTACTCATCTAAGATTACCACAAAGTAAAAGATCTCTCAGCAAAATTATGTAACATTTTAGGCACTATTGCCCCGATCAAATCAGTGAGCTGGGATTTTTTATTCTAAACATGAACTACTGTTACAGCAACAGACATGGATTACTGGTGTCCCACACAACAACTCAATGTCCACTATGTGAAGGAGCCAAACACATGCCTTCTCCTCTCATTAACTGAGATAAACTGCTGGCATATGTGTTTTACATCTATACTGTCCAGTCTCTCCTGGTGGACATGGCAACACGTTATTCATGGTTACATACAATTTTATACTGATGTGGGCCAAAGCCTAGCACATACTTGCCAACCTTGAGACCTCAGAATTAGGGAGACATTCAAAAGGGCTGTTAGGGGGTCGGAGTGGTATACATATACATATATATACAAAAAAACTTGAATTTTACAGTGTTTATTTATCGGATAAAATAAGTTAAATGTCACCGTTATTATTGTTCGGGCGGAAACAGGCTGGGGTTGTCCAAATTCAGAATCCACCTGAGGACCTTGCCTTTGCGATCTAAGTGGGCTGGGTCCTCCGAAAGCCGGGTAGACTGGAAATGAGCGACTGTGAAATTGGATGGTATAGCCTTCAGAATTACGTCATGAGCTCTCTCGGTGGAGTAAAACTCTGCCGTCTGCTCTTTGCTATCTAAGTATAACCGGACACTGGCGTAAATTCTCGACCATCTCACACTTCTGTTTAATCAGTTTTCTGTTTGACGTTTATTCAGCTGTGTGAAAACCCCGGATGAACCCTCCTGTGGGATTAATAAAGTTTTATTTAATCTAATCTAATCTAATAACTTTAATCTCAACCAAACCGATTTACTCACGAACAAATAAAACACTGAAAAAGGCCAAACAACATATTTAAGTTATTCAAGTGATGTATATATCATGTTTATCCATGCCAAATCTACGCCCTTGCTCTGACCCATCCCTGTGTTGCGTGTTAGAGTCTGTCATGTCACCCGTGTTTATATCTCCACGTTTGACTGTCACCCTCCGTGTGCCTTGTCTCTATGTCTGTATCTGTGTGTGTCCCTCGTGCCGCCTTTTAGTTGTGTTTCTGTTTGCCCCCATGAACTGTTCCTGTGTTTTTGTCTCCTCAGTCTGTCATGTGTTCCATGTATGTTTGTCCTCTTTTCGATTGTCAAGCTTTCATGTCCTTGTCTGGGTCTATTTGTTTTTTGCCATCTAATTAAGGTAAATTTCATGTTTTTAGTTGTTATAATCTGATGAGCAATATTTTATTTTATTTTTTGTTGTTCCCTCTGTTTCTCATCGATTCGTCTGTTCATCATCCCCTCCATCAAGCCTTTATTTGTCACATGCAATGTTACACATACATATTACCTGCAGTGAAAATTTGACCCCCTTCTGACCATACATATATTGCACAAAGATCACATTGGGAAGACAGGTAGGAAACAGGTTGGATAAGGCAGAGAGTCAAAACACAGTCTTGTAATCTGGGAGAATTTGTTGTGCCAGCCAGCCAGCCAGCCACATGAAGGTAATCGTTGTTTGGGTTAGGTTTAGTGCAAACAAACTGCATTCCAATTTCGCAGTTGATCTGATGTCCATCACTGGTCCCCAGATCTATCGATTCCCCGTTGCAGAGTTGGAGCTTCTCCAAGATCGTATCCATATTGTGTTCAATAAGCAAAGTCGGTAGATGTCTTTCAAATGTCTTCCATATTGAGTGTTGCCAGGCACACGACACTCCACTTCTCCCAGCCATTGTGTGTCCGGCAGCAAAGGACCCTGCACGACAATCGGGTTCCCCAAAGCCCAGGCTTCTCATCGAGAAGGTGGTGTCAATTTTCGTTAAGAGACCAGTTGATCAAATCCATAATTCCCTGTGTATCTCCCCCTGCATTCCTCTTCCCATGTTTCCGTGTTTCAGGTTTTTTTGTTTGTTCTGTGTTTCAGGTTTCTTGTTTAGTTTTCCCAGTTTAGGTTTTGTTAGTTCCCTTCCTGCCTTGTTTTGTGTTCCTGTTCAGCCAAATAACGGCTCACTTTTTGTTAAACATTCACCTCAGCTCCGTGTATCTGCATTGGGTCCGCTCTCTCTCCAGTACAAAGACAGTACGAACTTACCAAACTATGGACCCAGCAGACCTCGAGCTGTACAAGCGGTGGGAGGTAGCCTTCACCCAGCTGGAGGAAGAGCTCAGGTGGAAGCCATTGTGCACTCCCGAGTATGAGCATGTTTTCCGTGGAACCCGCCCAGCTCTCGGGCGGCCCTGGAGTTGCCGTGTACGTCCACCAGCGCCTAGGCCTCGGCCACTTCAAGCGGGAGTACTCAGGTTTGCTCCATGCCCTCACTCCGCAGACTTGGCCCTGCCATACTGTGCGCTGGAGGCTAAGCTGCCTGGCTTGCCGGCTTCCTGTTCCCGGACGAAGCAGTGTTCCCGCCGCCACACTCAATGGTCGCTGAGCAACTCCCGGTTGTGAGTCAAAATGACTGTTTTTCTTATGCTCCTCTTGAGCTTACATGATTTAAGAACAACAATCTCACCTCAAACTTTAGACACTGCTTTTAATGAGACTGAGTTTGAATTTGTAGACTGTTTTTGTTCCTCTCCAGAAGCCAGAAGTTATGTTTTCAGAGTCAAACTGTCAACCCAGAGTTTGGGTTATCCAAAACTCTGGGTTTGTCAACCCAAACTCTGTCAACCCAAACACTGTCAACCCAGAGTTTGGGTTGACAGAGTTTGGGTAGATAAATACTGTTGAGACCATCACCTGTGGTGGACAATGTATAGCAATTATTTTTGCTGAGACTGTTTTTTCTGAACCTCCACCTCTGCCTCTCTGTACTCTTGTTTCTAGGACGGCTGCAGCCCAGCTTTCCCCTGCACCCGTATCAGTTCCCCGGGTGAGGGGGGCTAGAGCCTGGTTGGTCCCTGCCCTGGTTCCCAGGCTGGCTGAGGCTCTGATAGTCCCTGCACCTGTACCTACTCCTCAGGTGGGGACAGCAGACGCCCAGCCGTTGCCTGTCCCAGCTATGAACCAGCTCCCTCCTGCACCCATATCTACTCCTCGGGTGGGAGTGGCTGGTGTTCGGTCCGCCCCGGCACCAATGCCGGTCCCCAGGGTGAGGCCAGCCAGGACACAGCTGACTTCTGCACCCATACCTACTCCTTGCGTGGGAGCAACTAGTGTCCAGCAGGTGCCTGCACCCCCTCCCTGGGGGCTCATAAGAGCTGCTCCAGCACTCCCTTGTGTCCGCTGGGGGCTCTGGGGAGTCCTTCCAGCCATCAGCTCCACCTACAAGCAGCCTGATGGCTGCCACCCCGTCATCTGGTCCTGCCTCGTCTGATCCTGACTTGTCCACATCCTGCTCGGCCTATATGTCCATATAATGCTCAGCTTGTCTGTCCACGTCCTCCATGGCTTGCCTGTCCATGTCCTACATGCCTTGCCTGTCCACATTCATCTACCACACCACACCATTACCGGCCACCTTCCTGGCCACTCACTGCCGAGCTTCAACGTTGCCGCCGACGCTTTCCACATGGCTGGCCTCCTGGAGTGCTTTGCCCCTGCCACTTCCCACACGGCCGGCCTCTTGAACTGCTGTGTTCCTGCCACTTCCCACATGGCCCGTCTCCTAAAGTGTTCTGTCGCTGTCACTTTCCTCACGGTTGGCCTCTGGACCTTCTAGCCTGCACCACTGCAGCTTTCCACTCTGTCGGTCACCTGATCTGTATTTGCACTGCTGCTTTCTACATGGCCAGCCCCAGAGCAGGGCTTTTCAGGGTTGTTTTTAACCTTTTTTGGCTCCATGTTCTCTGGTTTTGGACTCTGTTTGATCTGCCAGCTCAGACCGTGACAAAAAGGAAGTTTTTCCTTTCCACTGTTGCCAAAGCACTTATTTAAAGGGGGTCATATTGTTGGGGTTTTCTCTATATTCTTACACCTTACAACACCTTAGAACACTTTATACCTTACAATATAAAGTGCCTTGAGGTAACTGTCATTGTGATTTGGTGCTATGTAAATAAGATTTAATTTAATTTAATTTAATAAATTTTTATAGTTGGATTGATTTAAAATGCAGGTGTGTTGACCAGAACTATAAACATTAGCTGAGTAACAAAATCCATGAACACAATTCAAGGGTTAACAGAGAGTGTGATACTTGGTATGAAAAACAGGATACATTTGGCTTCCTGTGATACGGAGTTGTGTCAGGAAGAGTGTCCGGGGTAAATTTCTGCCAAATCAAACATCACTTTCAAACCTAACTGAACTGCTGCTGTTAGACAAATGTGCCAGTGCTTGAAAGGAAAACTCACCAACAGCTAACTGGTGCTAACCCAACACTCAGTTTTAATGATGGTATGATTTTGTCAGGTGTCAGGTGAGAATCCTGACACCCCTCTCCCACCCATTACTTTCACTCAAGACCAGGTTCAGATGCAAATGAGGAAGCTCCATTCAGGCAAGTCTGCTGAACCAGACGGAGTGAGTCCCCACATCCTCAAGGCCTGTGCCCCCCAGCTTTGTGGAGTCTTCCATAAACTTCGTCCATGTACTGAAGACACCACGTTCCAGTGGCCCCCAGGATTACAGGCCTGTGGCACTGACCTCCCACATCATGAAGACCCTGGAAAGGCTCATCCTGGATCAGCTCCGACCCATAGTCAGACCACATCAGGATCCCCTTCAATTTGCTTACCAGCCGGCGAGCACTGTGAGGGTCATGTTTTTTTACTTTTCCAGTGCTTTCATCACCATCAGGCCAACCCTTCTGGGTGATAAGTTAACAGCGATGCAGGTGGATGCTTCTCTGGTGTCCTGGATTGTTGATTACCTTACAGGAAGACCACAATATGTGCGTCTTCCACAGTGTGTGTCTGACAAGGTAACCAGCAACACAGGGGTACCACAAGGGACTGTCCTCTCCCCCTTCCTCTTCACCCTCTACACCACAGACTTCAGCCACTGCACAGAGACCTGCCATCTTCAGAAGTTTTCTGATGACTCTGCAGTGGTTGGATGCATTAGCAGGGATGATGAAACACTACAAACAGTACTGGGCTGTGGTCGACTCCTTTGTCACGTGGTGTGAGCAGAATCATCTGCAGCTCAACGTGGCAAAGACCAAGGAATTTATTGTGGACTTCAGGAAGACCAGGAAACACTTGACCCCTGTTTCAATCCAGGGGGTCAGTGTTGACCAGGGTTTTAATAGTTTTGCAATTTTCATTAGTTTTTATTTTTATTTCGTTTTGACTTCAGAGTTTCAATTTTATATTAGTTTTAATTAGTTTTTACCAATTGTTTGCTAGTTTAGTTTAGTTTTTATTTTTTTGAAAATCCTTAGTTTCAGTTTAGTTTTGATTAGTTTCAGTTATAGTTTTAGTTGTGTTTGCAATAATTAAGTGTAACAAAATCCCAGTTTCATCATATCAGTCATTCTCTTCTGCTTATCCTTGGGTATGTTGCTATTCCAGCTACCATACCCTGCACCCTGCACAGGTCACCTGTCTGTCGCAGGGTTAACACGCAGAGACAGACAACTCACGTTGCCACCTATGGGTTCTTTAAATAAATAAATAAATAAATTAGGGCAGATGAACAACCATTGATACCAGGCAACTATAAAATGTATATCTTGGCCGCAATGAGACTATTAACTCTTGCAGCACCGGGTGTTCGTAATTTTGGTTCAAGTGAATTGATAAACCTTTTCAAGGCAATTGACTCACACAGTTATGTAGATATCCCAGTCCTGTTGTCTCGGGATGCATCACGCTGCCTTGCCTGGTGTTAGCTTCTGTTTCTGGGGATGAGGGTTGAGTGTGCTCCCTTACCTTCTCAAGGTAAGCTAGGTTAGGCTTCTTGTGTGAGCTTTTCAAGTGCACTTTAAGGTTTGTGGGATTTTTTTCCCTTTAGAAATGTCCCTCATAATTTGTCTCGATCCACTACAAGACACTTGCTTTATCCAAAACACAGTCATATTCAAAGTAATCCCAAATTGGAAGCTGGCGCTTTCTCCAGACTTTTCCTGACATGATTCTGCGCGTGGACGGAGCAGCAACAAAAACGACTCGACTAACGTACTTGCCACCTGCTGGCATAATGAGACACAGCAAGAAAAAAAACCTGGAAACTAAACTTCTTTTTTACCCTTGACTATTGTATGACAAGCACACATCAACGAAAACTAAACACATTTTTGCTATAAATTCAGTTAATTTTAGTTAGTTTTGTGAACACTCATTACAGTTTTAGTTAGTTTTCCTTTTTTCGTTTTTATTTTTATTTCCGTCAACGAAAATGTTTTTTCACTTCTAGTTTTCGTTATTTCGTTAGTTTTAGTTAACGATAATAACCTTGATGTTGACATTGTGGAGGACAATAAATACCTCGGAGTATACTTTGACAATAAACTGGACTGGGCTAAAAACACCACAGCACTTTACAGGAAGGGCCAGAGTCGCCTCTATTTTTTGAGGGGACTGAGGTCGTTCAACATCTGCCGGACAATGCTCAGGATTTTCTACGAGTCTGTTGTGGCCAGTGCAATCCTCTATGCTGTTGCATGCTGGGGGGGAGTAGATTGAGGGTTACTGATGCTAACAGACTCAATAAACTGATCCGCAAGGCCAGCAATGTTGTGGGGAGGGAGCTGGGCTCTCTTAAGGTGGTGACGAAGAGGCGAATGTTGTCCAAGATAAAGACAATGTTGGATAATACCTCCCACCCACTCCATGACACGCTGGTCAGTCACAGGAGCACGTTCAGTGAGAGACTGAGATTACCAAAAAGCACCACTGAACAACACAGGAAATCTTTCCGGCCTGTGGCCATCTCCCTGTACAACTCATCCACTTAACAACACACTGTATACTACAATAGCTACACCCTTTTTGCACATGCTCTTCTCTCTTATTCAGATATTTATCAATAAGTGACTTATATGTATATGTGTGTGTGTGTGTGTATATATTAGGGGTGCAACAATACTCTTATCGGTATTGAACCGTTCAATACAGTGCTTTCGGTTCGGTACGCATATGTATCAAACAATACAAAATTTTTAATTTATTTTATCAACTTTTCTTCTGACGAGAGCTCAGTGGATCTGCGTTCGACTACTCCGCCTAGGCTGCACTGTCGAGCGCAGATCCACTGAGCGCAGCGCAAGCTAGCGAGACAGAAGCTAAGGTCGTTGCAACATGGCAACTGCCCCAACGCTAGCCAAAATTGAACCTCCCCCACCCTCATTCTATTTTGGTTTTCATGTGAAATATGACCCTGATGGTCAGCGCGTCATGGACAAAAGTAAAACAGTATTTCGGATGTGCCACGCAATGCTCAATTACATTGGTGGGAACTAGTGCGTTAGCGCAGTTAGCTCGTTAACGTGTTGACGCCATCCAGCCCCACAGTCCGATCTGCGGTAACTCGTTAATGGAGATTTGCGGCGTTATGGCGTTAATGTAATTTTAACGAGATTAATGCTGACAGCACTAGTGGGAACACAATGAATATGACTGCACATTTACGCCGACATTATCCTAGTGCAAAGAAAGTGGTAGCAGACAAAAACAACAAGCACGCATGCTACAAACTTTACCCGAGTCATTTAGACAGCCGTTAGCACATGATTCTCCTTATGGGGACCTGATATGTTTAATATGCTGCTGAGAATATAGCCCAGAAGAAGCGTATAGTATAGCTTTTATTTTGGAAAGAGCCATTTCTCTGTAATAAACTCTCTTTTCCAAAGATGAGTGATTTCTCGATCAAATAGATTAATTTTTTTTAAATTATTTTGTTGTTTCAGCAACATTAAATTTAAAAACTGTACTTTTGAGTTAAAATATCTATTTATAATTTTAATAAATGACAAATTAAAAAGGCATGAACATTTTTTTTGTATCGAAAAAATATCGAACCGTGACACCAAAGTATCGAATCGAACCGAACCGTGAATTTTGTGTATCGTTGCACCCCTAGTATAATATTAAAAAAAAATTCCCCACTCGCCCCTGTGGGCGGTTAATCCTTCAAGCTCGGGTCCTCTACCAGAGGCCTGGGAGCTTGAGGGTCCTGCGCAGTATCTTAGCTGTTCCTAGGACTGCGCTCTTCTGGACAGAGATCTCCGATGTTGTTCCCGGGATCTGCTGGAGCCACTTGCCTAGCTTGGGAGTCACTGCACCTAGTGCTCCGATTACCACTGGGACCACCGTCACCTTCACCCTCCACATCCTCTCGAGCTCTTCTCTGAGCCCTTGGTATTTCTTGAGCTTCTCGTGTTCCTTCTTCCTGATATTGCTGTCATTCGGAACAGCTATATCGATCACTACGGCCGTCTTCTTCTGTTTGTCTACCACCACTATGTCCGGTTGGTTAGCCACCACCATTTTGTCCGTCTGTATCTGGAAGTCCCACAGGATCTTAGCTCGGTCATTCTCCATCGCCCTTGGGGGCATCTCCCATTTTGACCTTGGGACTTCCAGGTTATACTCGGCACAGATGTTCCTGTACACTATGCCGGCCACTTGGTTATGGCGTTCCATGTATGCCTTGCCTGCTAGCATTTTGCACCCTGCTGTTATGTGCTGGATTGTCTCTGGGGCATCTTTACACAGCCTGCACCTGGGGTCTTGCCTGGTGTGATAGACCCCAGCCTCTATGGATCTTGTGCTCAGTGCTTGTATACCCGTGCATCTTAAATTTGTCTGTGGAGTTAGTTCGATAATAGGACATAAATAAGTTTAATTGTAAGATATTTATTGGAGTATTTCAAGGTAACCGTGTTGCACTATTGCCCCCATGGATCTATAAAGATCCATGCATATCAATACATTAATTCCTTATGTACTTTAATTTAAGAAGAATGATCTGTAACTGCTCGCTGTTTGTCTGTTCGGGGCTTTTCGTCTTTATCCGTTCCTGATCTGGATTTTTTGTTTCAACGCTGTTTCGTTAACCCTCCTGTCATGTTCACCTCCCGCCCCTTACTTTAGTGTTCCCAGTCAAAATTGACTGGTTTTTTTTTTTAACTGCTCTTAAATTAGGCCCAAAGAGTGGGCGTTGTAGGGTGTTGTTACACTGCAACAGCATTTTGCAGATAAATAATTCTCCCTTAGTTACGTTACGTTGCAATAGGCCTAGGCTGCTGGGGGATTCCCATAATGCACTGAGTTTTTGTCCTTCTCTAACCTTTTTCACTCACCAGATCTTTATGCACTACTCTGCATTTAATCATTAGTTATTATTGTTATTATCTGATTGTTGAGGTTTGCTCTGTATTATTGTAGGGCCTTTATCTTACAATATAAAGTGCCTTGAGGCAACTGTTGTTGTAGTTTGCCACTAAATTTATGATTGTGATTTGGCACAGAAAACGATTTGCCCTCAGGTCCACATCTACAGGTAATTTGGAATGACCAATTAACCTGTTGCATTAACTGCATGTGCAAGCGAGCTGGACTACCTAGCTAAAGAGAATCCACACAGACACAAGGAGAACTTGCAACCTCCACACATAAAAGCCTCAACCAGACAGTGAATTCAACTCAGGACCCTCATGCTGTGAGGCAACAGTGCTAACCACAACACCAACGTGCTGCCCTGTACTAAGTTCAGTTTAGATAATTGTCATAAACTACACTTAAAGTACTGTTAACTTATACAGGATAAAAATATGCTAGAGTGCAGCACCTGTAACTCCCACACCTTTGATCGTGTAGCACTGACTTTCATTACATAAACTGAATTCAGTGGTTTTTGGTAAAAGAATTTACTTCTTGCTGGAGTATAAACCTGTTTTTTAACCATAAATTCAGGGTTAAACATCAACTAGATCAAAGTTGGTGAAATAAATTCTGTTTTGTTTGTTTTGTTTGTTTCATCTTTTTTTTTTATTTCACAACGCTGTCAATTTTGGCAAACAGCAGCAGCAGGTCAGTCCAGTTTATAGGAGCTGCGTTACAGTTCTTTGATATTATAATCTACTATCATCTCTTTTTTGTATGTAATAAAAGTCCAAATCCAACACAACCTTAAAAAAAATAAATTAAGAGCAGAAACAGTTTATTTGAACATTCGTTGTCTTTAGGTTATTAAAAAATAATATAAAACAATCTTCACACAGAGGCATATGAGCAGACTTTCAAAGCTCACACTACGTTTTATCACATTTTCTAGTAGTATCATAGTCAAGAGCAGGATATCTTCAGACCTCTTATTAATCTAATATTAGAAGTAGAAGATTCAGATTATATTATACAGTGAATAATTAAGTACTAAGTTAACAATAAAGAGTTTGTACTCATTCCCTCTTGGACACCTATGAGGGTGAACCCTTTTTCTCTTTTCTGAACTGTGGGTTTCTGTCATATTTCTGTCCTGCTTCCACAATAACATGACTGAGTGTGCATCAGAAGGTTTAGAAGCGAAGGTGGTCAGCTTACTAGGGATACCCTCGGAAAAATCTGAACCAATCATAATGGTCATCAAACCAAGTATAAACATCAAACCTCACATAGATATATACTGAGGTGTCAAAACTCGTACAGGGTACAGGGCAGGTTTTCAAATGTCGCCTTTATGGAGGAAAGAGTTAAAGCAAAGGCATTATGCTTGATTATTATCATTGCTTTTTAGCACTTGAGTAAGATGTGTATTAAACTGAAAGGCCACAGAGACTTTAAAGCCTCATAGAAATGTTTCTGTGACTCTGTCATTACAAACAGCAAAGATAAGCTGCTTTATACAGTCTGAAAGACAAAGCAATCACAATTTATAGTACAATATGATTTCTGTGATTATGTGACTTGCGTTGCTTCTGTAGTTGAATCACTTGATTTTTCCCCCCTTTCTTCAGTCGGTTTAGTCAAACGGTGGTGTGGTTTCTTTATTCTCTGATGGAGGAGAAAAGATTTTTCCAGAAAAAAGAAGTGTGTCAGTACAGAGCAAAGATATTAAAATTAAAACTAGACTGAAAATTTAACTGAGCTGGTTAACTGAAAGTAAACCAAATTTCAAATATAAAAACTGAAATAATTAAAATAAAACAAATATACACACTCTGAAGTCTGAACCAACACAAATTTAAAAAGTGCTGCTGGTCTTTGCTAAAGATTTGTTTCCTCCTCTTCCAAAACCACTTAGTAGTACAAACTTTTCCTGCTGTAAATGCCCTTTTTTTCTTTTTCAAAGAATCGTCTCCATCCACTCCATGACGTGAAGAAAGCCGCTACAATTATAGTCAATAACAACGTGTAACCACAAATCTGAAAAAAAGTAGAAATGCGATATATAACGCATTAATGTATATTTACTGTAATTCCATAAAGAAGACTGAGACTGAGATCACTTATAGCTCTATTTAGAAAAAGACACTCACCTTTGATGTGTTCATCCTCTCAGCTCTTTTGGCTTTTTCTGCTTCATCCATTAATAGTACAAGTTTGCAGCTTGATGTTTTTCTCGTCAGTCTTACAGCAGAAGTACCAGACACCATGAACTAACACAGCTACAACCCACAGCAGAGCAATTAAAAAGGCTCTGATAACGCGCTTGACTACAACACATGGAAGCGTCCCAGCGTGTTTCGCAGTTCTCCGGAATGTCCTGTTTGTCAGCAGCATTAAGAAAAACGTTATAAAAACTGGCACACCCATGGCTTGCAGGTGCTGCAACTGCAGGGCAGGTACTGGTAATAAAAAACGACGACACCCACCAGGATGGTTACATTCAAGACAATAAATGGGTCGCGACGAATACATTGAAAGAGTTTTTTTTTCTTTTTTACCATCCTGTGTGCTGAGAGTGAAGCTTCCTTCCTCTAAAACTATAGCAGTAAAATTATTTCCTGTATCTAAGTATCACAATTTTTGTTAAGATGATGACTATTTCAGCCTCAAAATCTGTGCCTCAAAATTCAGCCTCATTCCTGTACTGCTGTGAAATTATCACGTCCTCCTGTCCAAGTGACTCAGTTTTCTCCGATCCTCAAATAAAACGTCATGAACATGTGCGCCCCTGCAGGTAGCAGGACGCAACAGCAACATGATATCTCGAAAAGGCATTTAAATAGCCCCCCTTTATCGTCACTTCGAGTGTCTTCTGAGCGCATTTGACTCTTTTCGTGCGGCATCTAACAGCATTTAGTTTAAGCAGGCTTCCTATTGTGAAGAAATTGAGTTTTATGTTATTTCAAAATTTTATCAACAACACGGTGTTCAAAGGAAAAAGTCCAAAACCAAAACAGGGTACACTTCACCAGTGTTGGGCAAGTTACTTTGAAAAAGTAATTCAATTATAGTTACTAGTTACTTCTTCAAAAAAGTAACTGAGTTAGTAACTGAGTTACAGTATTCTAAAAGTAATTAATTACTTGAAAAGTAATTATTGCGTTACTTTAAAAAAACGTTTAACCCTCTGGCGTCCAGGGTGTAATTGGCCATTTTTAACTACTTTTGATTTCCCTCCACATTTTACCTTTAAAAACTTTTTACTTTGCCTTGTTTGGTATCATCCTTTCTGGCACAACCTCACGTGGCTGAATTTACAGTTATGTTCTCATTTTGATATACTGTATTAACACAATTGATCTAAAATCAGACAAAAAACATGAAATCAGAGTAGAAAAAGTTATATTTTTACTGTAACAACCATAAACATCTTTAATGAATCATATTTCATAACTTCAAATTCAAATATAAATCGTCAATTTCAAAATCCTGTGCACAAGTTTTGCAAACAAAGTTATTTGCATCCATTTACCTTTTACCTTGATTTTTTAAATAACCATTTCAAACTATTTACAGAACAATCAGCTGTTCTTCAATAAGATGCCACACAAATTATTTGTGCCACTCCAAAAACATAATTTCTGTCCACTATAAAGGAGAACATCACAGCCTGATACCTGCAGGCCTGACAGCAGCAGGTGTATCACTCCTGTTTCTACCTGGAGACAGCAGTCGCCTCATTGTTCTGACACACAACACAAAACTATCCACAACACTACACACTAACTACACAAGACACCACATTAACTACACACTCCAAACACGCTAAACATCACAAATCTCTCACATCTCAAAACTCGCTCTCTCTTTTTCTGCTCTCTCTCTCTCCTAAAACTTTCCCTGTTTTTTTTTTTTTTGCTCATAAGCAGAGAGTGCTTGTTAGCGCTAACGTGACAAAACTAATAAGGAAAAAACGCCGCGTATATCTTGTTTATCATGACTCTGGTTTTACGTGGCCTATGAACACAATTTATAAACTGGTATATATCACCGTGTTGCTTCGTCTTTAAGTGGTCATGTGATTGACTTACCACGACTACTTTATTCTTCCTCAGTCAAACAGCAGCACTCATGCGATTGTTTTGCCCCCTGAGCTCCAGGTGTTGTGCTAGACAGTGCTCGTGATTACCGTCCGCGGGAGCGCGCAGCTGCTTAAAGCTGTAGCGTCCAGATTACTTACAGCTACTTCTGTGCAGCTGATATAAGATGCAGTAAGCTGAACACAGCTTCAACCATCTGTTTGTTGAAAAATAGTAACGGACCGCGTTTCCTTGTTAGTAACTGTAACGCTGTTGTAACGATAGGAATAGTAATTAGTTAGATTACTCGTTACTGAAAAAAATAACGCCGTTAGTAACGCCGTTACTTCTAACGCCGTTATTCCCATCACTGCACTCTCTTTAATTCCACAGAGTAAAGTTATTACTATAGCCTACATGGATCTTTATAGAACACTGCTGTAGAAGTGTACATTGGTATTGAAACATTGCAGTGACTAACAAATACCTATATTAAGGATTTATGATCACATTTACTCCTAAGATGAATGGATTAAAAGCAAAATACGAAGAGTTAGTATTTGCTGCACTGACAGATGAATTGGTTGAAATATAAACCTGTGGCATTTGGGTGGTTATTTGGTCATAGATCATAGTATTTATAATCAAATATGTAGTCTGTGCTGCATATTGCTGAGGTGTGTTTTGTCAGTTTGTGCATTTTATCATTATTATTAAACATTTACCCAACACTTTATTAGTCTGAGTTTCATGTTCCATAGTCTGGCCTCATAGCCTTCACAGTTCATAGCCTACATTATTTCCTGCTCTGTAATTAAACTAAGCACTGTAAATAAAGCACTGTATATTTACGCCAGCTCATTAAGATAAGATGGGACCTGATGATTTAAGACCTTGTATGTGAGGAGCAGGATTTTGAATTCTGGATTTAACAGGAAGCCAATGAAGGGAAGCCAAAACAGGAGAAATCTGCTCTCTCTTTCTAGTCCCTGTCAGGACTCTTGCTGCAGCATTTTGGATTAACTGAAGGCTTTTCAGCGAGTTTTTAGGACATCCTGATAATAAAGAATTACAGTAGTCCAGCCTAGAAGTAAGAAAGAAACAAGAAAAGCAAGGGTGATGCACTTTACAGTGCTGCATTGACTTACACTACACAAACAAAACACAGAGGTTATTTTGAATTTAATGTTAGCAACACATCTCCAAAATCCTTGGAACAGAGCCATGTTTACTACTGTGTAGCATCCCTGTTTTGTTTTTGTTTTTGTTGTTGTTGTTGTTTTGTTTTTTTAACAGCAGTGCATAGACATCTGGGAACTGAGTAGATCTGTTTCTGGACTGTGGGACTGAAGTGTTGTCCATTGTTTTCTGATAGAGGATCTTAGCTGCTACAACGTCTTGAGTCTGCCAGAGAATAGTTCGTCATTTTGCCTCAGTCCATATCACATTAGGTTTGATTGAGAGAAGATGTTGGTGTTTCTGCATTAAGCTCACATATGACTTCTTTTCTGCATGCTAGAGCTTTAAACATCATTTGTAGATTTGTTTATAGTGCAGTGTGGCTTAAGAGGCTGAAGATCATGGGCGTCCGTTATAACCTGTTATAACTTGCACATTACTTTTCTCAGTTTAGATATATATATACACTAACTTATTGGAAGTTACATGTCTACTTTTTAATCCACAGGTACAATAAACAAACTGCACTTTTCTAATTATTCTAAATATTCTTAACTATTTAAACATCTTTCAGTATCCTGCTCTATTTGCACACTATCTGTACTCTAATTTTAACAACTGTACTGTACTCTGCTTTGGTAATTATTGTCCATGATGTAAATATGTAAAAATTGTGTTTCTGTTCTGTTTGTATATGTGTGTTTTTTTGCTGCTGATACAACTAAATTTCCCCTTGTGGAACAATTAAAGGATTATTCTATTCGAGTCTAATAACCTTTATTAAGGATTTATGATCACATTTACTCCTAAGATGAATGGATCAAAAGCAAAATACAAAGAGTTAGTATTTGCTGCACTGACAGATGAAATGGTTGAAATATAAACCTGTGGGATTTGGGTGGTTATTTGGTCATAGATCATAGTATTTATAATCAAATATGTAGTCTGTGCTGAATATTGCTGAGGTGTGTTTTGTCAGTTTGTGCATTTTATCAATAAGCATGGAACAAATATGCAGTATAAACACAAGGAAATATATTGAGATACCTACAGCTATATTTGGTATCCCTGCTATTTGTTTATTGTCTATTATTGTTATTATTTTTTATTAAATATTTACCTGACATTTTATTAGGTGCACCTTGCTAGTATCATGTTGGAGCGCCTTTTGCCTTCAGAAATGCCTTAATTCTTCATATTGACATGATAGCATCATATAGAGAGTGCTGATGATTGTATGCTGGGGATCCATGTTGAGAATCTCCTGTTCCACATCACAGTGGTGCTCTGTTGATTTCACTTTGAAAAAGTGAATGCGGACCCACATCCACCCATCTACATTAAAGGGACGGCTGTGGAGCGTGTGAGCAGCTTCAAGTTCCTGGGTGTCCACATCTCCGAGGATCTCATCTGGACGACCAACTGCTCCAAGCTGGTCAAGAAGGCTCACCAGTGCCTCTTCATCTTGAGGACTCTGAGGAAGAACCACCTGTCCTCAGACATCCTGGTGAACTTCTATCGCTGCACCATCGAGAGCATCCTGACCAACTGTATAACAGTCTGGTACGGGAACTGCTCCGCCTCGGACCGGAAGGTGTTGCAGAGGGTCGTGAAAACTGCCCAGCGCATCACCGGAGCACCACTTCCTGCCATAAAGGACATCTACAGGAAGCGGTGTCTGAAAAGGGCTGGGAAAATCATCAAAGACCCCAGTCACCCATCACATGGACTCTTCACCCTCCTGCCCTCTGGGAGGCGCTACAGGAGCCTCCGGACTAAGACCACCAGGTACCGGAACAACTTCTTTCCTACAGCTGTCAGACTCCTGAACTCTGCCTCCTGACATCTGACCCACATTAAACTCATGGACTGAACACACACACACACACACACACACACACACACACACACACACACACACACACACACACACACACACACCCCCCACACACACACAATGGACAACCGTACCCTCAAACACACAATAATAACATGGACCCAACCACCACTCACAACCACTAGCACTTTATACAGTCTCTGTAGAAATTATCCACATATCTCACTTATCTTAACTGCACTAGTGTATAGTTCTGTGTAAATAATCATTCTGTACATACAATAATTTTTAATCCTACAACTGTTCATAACTTGCATAGTTCACATTCTGTATAACTGTATATCTCATATTCTGTATAGTTTTTCATATTTATATTCTGTTCATAGCCTGTATATAGCTTGTACTCACTACAGCCTGTACATACTTATAGTTATAGAATATTCATAACATACTTCATACCGTGTACATTATAACATACCATAATAGACCCATTTCTGTAATATACTTACATATCTATATTATTGCTAATATATATTGTAATATATCTATATCATGGCTAAAGCACTTCTGGATGGATGCAAACTGCATTTCGTTGCCCTGTACCTGTGACATGTGCAATGACAATAAAGTTGAATTCTATTCTATTCTATTCTAAAAAGCCTTTATTGTACGCCAGAATACTTTCAACAGTACTTTGAAGTAGGGATGCACCGATCCCGATACTGGTATCGGGTATCGGGGCCGATACTGTAAAATGTGTGCGTACTCGTACTCGTAAAAGTCAACCGATACCATGAACCGATACTAATGTAGCCCGGATGGGAATTTGGGAGTAGATACTCATAATTCCCATGGACTTGAACGCCACATAAGGTGTTCACAGTTCACAGAAAAGAACGGCATGGAGAGATGCACGAGGTTAGCTGAACCAAAGTGAGAGACTCGGCTAGTTTTACTGAGGTTAACTAGCACAAAAGAGTGTGTGACTAGAAAGCTAACCGTGTGAGAGCTTCGCAACAGAGTGTGGGTGAAGTGACTTTTTGTTTCAACGGTCGCACCACCGTGGAAAACTGTGTTTCCAGCCATGACCGCCGAGGCTAAAGGCTAGCCCGGACTGCTTGGTTGCGCCACGGAGGCAGGACTGTCGGAGAGCTGGACAGTGACTGGCTAACGCTGTAGCAGAGACAGCATCGGGTCCGCAGGGAGTGGATTTAGTGTGGGACTGGTGAACGGCGACCTACCGAGCAACGGAACTGTAAGTCAGACTTTTGTGCTCTTACTGGGGAGAAGAGGATTTTTCTCCATCGTCCGGCGTGAGCAGCAAACAGGCCTGCAACAAGTGTGAATGTGAGTGTGTGTGGGGCCCATGTGTGAATATTGTATGTTTAGTGGATTTATATAACGTGTTTTGGAGTGTATATTAGTGAGTCACTTACCAAAAGGTGATAACATAAGTTGGGTTGTTTAATATAATTTGAAAGGGAATTATTTCATTTATACAGTGTATTTCATTTGGTTAAGGAATTGGAATATCATTTGAGTTTAAAAAAGGGATGTGTTGTACAGTATTTGTCTCTGCCCTTACGTTCAGTAAACGTTTCGTTTGTGTTAAAGAGTTGTCTGGGGTCGTTTCTTTACTACTGGTTAAGTTTAACTTGTGTGTGGTAGAAGTATCGGTTTTTGTACTCGGTATCGGCAAGTACTCAGATCCAAGTATCGGTATCGGATCGGTTTGAAAAAATTGGTATCGTTGCATCCCTACTTTGAAGTTTAGTTAATTGAAACAAATTTAAAAGCATTAATCTAACGATGATAAAATAAAAATATTGATACTTTGTCACTGTAAGGATCATATGTTGTAAATTTGTGGACATAACGTGACGAAAACAGACTTAAACGAGTTTAGTAATGTATAACTGCTGACCACTGCTGATCTGCAGGCCCCACAGACTCTGGACTCTTACCCAGTAGGTATGCAGAGTTCATCTGGAGCCGATGTGGGTGAGGGGACCCGCCCAGTACTAACTACCTCGAAATCGTCCAGGTGTCTGTTTTACCACTCTGATCATTTTTAATCACATAAGGCTGGATATTATGGCCTTTTAACCACTCTTAGCTGTGACATAGAGGCAGCCAGCCACACCTAAATGTTTCAGATCCTTAAATAAATTTTAATAGTAGACAGTGGAAATCCAACTAAATGCTCCTAGCTCTGTCTGAAAAACCATTCGCCCCAATCAAATGACTGCTTGTGCCACCCTTGGCCGCAATAGACTTCTTTGCTGAATTGCATTACAGGGAGTGCAGAATTATTAGGCAAATGAGTATTTTGTCCACATCATCCTCTTCATGCATGTTGTCTTACTCCAAGCTGTATAGGCTCGAAAGCCTACTACCAATTAAGCATATTAGGTGATGTGCATCTCTGTAATGAGAAGGGGTGTGGTCTAATGACATCAACACCCTATATCAGGTGTGCATAATTATTAGGCAACTTCCTTTCCTTTGGCAAAATGGGCCAAAAGAAGGACTTGACAGGCTCAGAAAAGTCAAAAATAGTGAGATATCTTGCAGAGGGATGCAGCAGTCTTAAAATTGCAAAGCTTCTGAAGCGTGATCATCGAACAATCAAGCGCTTTCATTCAAAATAGTCAACAGGGTCGCAAGAAGCGTGTGGAAAAACCAAGGCGCAAAATAACTGCCCATAAACTGAGAAAAGTCAAGCGTGCAGCTGCCAAGATGCCACTTGCCACCAGTTTGGCCATATTTCAGAGCTGCAACATCACTGGAGTGCCCAAAAGCACAAGGTGTGCAATACTCAGAGACATGGCCAAGGTAAGAAAGGCTGAAAGACGACCACCACTGAACAAGACACACAAGCTGAAACGTCAAGACTGGGCCAAGAAATATCTCAAGACTGATTTTTCTAAGGTTTTATGGACTGATGAAATGAGAGTGAGTCTTGATGGGCCAGATGGATGGGCCCGTGGCTGGATTGGTAAAGGGCAGAGAGCTCCAGTCCGACTCAGACGCCAGCAAGGTGGAGGTGGAGTACTGGTTTGGGCTGGTATCATCAAAGATGAGCTTGTGGGGCCTTTTCGGGTTGAGGATGGAGTCAAGCTCAACTCCCAGTCCTACTGCCAGTTTCTGGAAGACACCTTCTTCAAGCAGTGGTACAGGAAGAAGTCTGCATCCTTCAAGAAAAACATGATTTTCATGCAGGACAATGCTCCATCACACGCGTCCAAGTACTCCACAGCGTGGCTGGCAAGAAAGGGTATAAAAGAAGAAAAACTAATGACATGGCCTCCTTGTTCACCTGATCTGAACCCCATTGAGAACCTGTGGTCCATCATCAAATGTGAGATTTACAAGGAGGGAAAACAGTACACCTCTCTGAACAGTGTCTGGGAGGCTGTGGTTGCTGCTGCACGCAATGTTGATGGTGAACAGATCAAAACACTGACAGAATCCATGGATGGCAGGCTTTTGAGTGTCCTTGCAAAGAAAGGTGGCTATATTGGTCACTGATTTGTTTTTGTTTTGTTTTTGAATGTCAGAAATGTATATTTGTGAATGTGGAGATGTTATATTGGTTTCACTGGTAAAATAAATCATTGAAATGGGTATATATTTGTTTTTGTTAAGTTGCCTAATAATTATGCACAGTAATAGTCACCTGCACACACAGATATCCCCTAAAATAGCTAAAACTAAAACAAACTAAAACTACTTCCAAAACATTCAACTTTGATATTAATGCGTTTTTGGGTTCATTGAGAACATGGTTGTTGTTCAATAATAAAATTATTCCTCAAAAATACAACTTGCCTAATAATTCTGCACTCCCTGTAATTCAGCCACACTGGAGAGTTTGACATGAGCAGTTTTGGCAAATGCAAAACAAGCTTTTGTGTTCTTTTTGATCAGAAGTGATTTTGATCTTGGAACCCTTGCATGGATGCAGATTTTGCCCATTTTTTTGTTTGTGCTGAGGCCTGCAGTTCTTTTGATATTGTTCTGGGTTCTTTTGTGACCTCCTGAATAAGTCATTAATTCGTTCTTTAAGTACTTTTGGTCAGCCACTATTAATGGAAAGATTAACTGCTGTTCCAATTTTCTCTAATTGTGGATAATGGCTCTCACCATGGTTCACTGGGGTCCCAGAGGTGGAGAAAGGGCTTTATCACCTTTTCCAGACTGATAGATATAACAGACTTTGTTTCTCAGCTGTTTAATAAGATTTTGGCATGTGTTTCTGTTTCCTTCATTAAAAGCATTTTAAATAAGTGATTTCTTCATTCAACATATCTGGTATTTTGCTAGCAAAATTGAACTCTCTCCTTTTTTCTTTTTTTTTTTTTTTTTTTTTTTTTTTTTTAGAATATGTGCTTAATCACAGGAAATTCTTTCATTTTTAGGGGGGATAACTTTCCAAAAAGGCCCACGTAGCTTTGGATGACTTTTAAGTTTGGACATAGCTCCTCATTTAATGTTTTTTCTTTATTTTCATGCTTTAATTACTGCTTTGCACACTCTTGGCATTCTCTCGATGATCTTCATGAGGTCGTCAACTGAAATGGTTTCCAACAGTCTTGGAGGAGTTCCCAGATATGCTGAGCACTTGTTGGCCCTTTCGCCTTCACTCTGCACTCCATCTCATCCTAAACCATCTCCATTGGGTTTAGGTCAGGTGACTGTGGATGCCAGGCCATCTGGCAGAGCACGGCATCACTCTCCTTCTCGGTCAAATAGCCCTTACACAGCTTGGAGGTGTGTTTGGGTTCATTGTGCTGTTGACAAATAAATAATGTTTCAACTAAACGCAAACCGGATGGGATGGCATGTCACTGTAGGATGCTGTGGTTCAGTGTGCCTTCAGTTCAACGCACCCCCACGCCATCACACCTCCTCCTCCATGCTTCATGGTGGTGCATGTAGAGACCATCTGTTCACTTTTTCTCCATCACACAAAGACACGTCAGGTGGAACCAAAGAACTCAGATTTAGACTCATCAGACCAAAGCACACATTTCCTCTGGTCTAATGTCCATTCCTTGTGTTTCTTGCTCCAAACAAATCTCTTCTGCTTGGTGCTTTTCCTTAGTCTTGGTTTCTTAGCAGCTATTTGACCATAAAGGCCTGATTCACACAGTCTCCTCTGAACAGTTGATGTAGAGATATTTCTGCTACTGGAACTCTGTGTGGCATTTATCTGGGCTCTGATCAGAGCTGATGTTAACTTGCGATTTCTGGGGCTGGTGACTCGGATGAATTTATCCTCTGCACTTCTGCACTCCACAACTCATGGTCCCAAACCCCATTAACAAAGCAAGAAATTTCACATGTAAACCCTGACAAGGCAAGTGAAAACCATTTCAGGTGACTACAACATGAAGCTCATTGAAAGAAGGCCAAGAGTTCGCAGCGCTGTCAACAAGGCAAAGGGTGGCTTCTTTCAGGAATCTAAAATATAAGACATATTTAGAGTTATTTATTAATTTATTCATTGCTTCATAAATCCATATATCTTGCTTCATATATTTGATGCCTTCAGTATGTATCTACAATGTAGAAAGTAGTAAAAATAAAGAAAAACCTTTAAATGAGAAGGTGTGTCCAAACATTTGGCTGGTAGTGTACATATACATCTTGAAGTAGTCTGATGTCCACATGTCATGTTCGGGGGGCTTCTTGTAATACCTTGGAGGCCAAAGGTGTAGCCATGGTAAAAAGAAAGCACACCCTTTTTAATATCTAAGGTTTTATGAATTTTGATTTCTTTTGCTCCCTTCAAGAGTCGCCACCACAGACCACCTCTGCCCATCTCAGAATGATAAAGTTTTATGGAGCTTTGTCCAATATTTCCACATTTCCATCAATCCTGTCCACATGTCTAAACCTCACCAGCATTGCCTCTCTAACTTGTCTCCAAACTGCATAAGCTGAGCTGTTCCTCTGACCCATTCATTTCTAATCCCAGTGATTCTGGTCACTTCAAATGAAAATCTTAACATCTCCAGCTCTACCTGCTGTCTTTTTGTCCCGGAAACAGACAAACCATACATCATACATACAAGGTCTCACTCCCACCTTGTAAAAATTCCTTTTCACAAATTACTCCTTACACTCATCTCAACCCACTCAGCCCTATGTGCACTCTCTTCTTCCCATTCTCCCTCCCGTTCACACACTTATATTCTGTCTTCATTCTACTGACTCATTCCTCTTCTCTGCAGTACATAGCCCCACCTCTCCATCTTCCCTTCCATCTGCTGGCACTCACACTACAGATCATAATGTTGTCTCCAAACATTGCATTTTGGACCTGGCCACCTTGCAGTATCTGAGACACCATCACAGCAGCAACATCTACAACAAAAAGAAAATTAAAGGCACCAAGGTGCAAAGTTCAGTTACAGTCCATAACTAAACCCAATTGAAATGATGTGACAGGACCTTCACAGAACTATGCATAAACAAATGCCTGCAAACCTATATGAATGGAAACAGCACTGGAAACAAGACTGGGCCAAATTTCCTCCACAATATGAGACTGACAGTCATATGGACAGAGTTTTGGAGGGTTCTGGTGCTAAAAGAGCTTCTACAAGCTAATGAATCATTGAATGTGTTTAGTTTTTCACACACAGCTTCTTCATTTCTTTTGGTTAGATGAATAATGATATGGAGAAATATGTCATGTGTTTATGTTCATCTGATGTTGCATTTACAAAATTTTAAGACATGGTAAGAAAAAGATTTTATTTTTTATTGTTCCCTGATATGTAAAACTTCAGCAGGTTGTCCTTTCTGTTTGCCATCATGGTAGTTTGACTTCTGTTTCAACCCCAGAGCAAAAACCGAATAAGCTAATCAAGACATAGAAGAAGCTCTATACTGTGTAGCAAGATAAGCACCTAACATATTGATGAGGAACACCAACCCTGGCATGAGTTCATGATTCATTGATCAGAATATGATTTGTAACACATGATATTAAATCATTTTGAAAGTTATTCAGTGTTACCTGACCCGACCCTGTAGTTGGGAACTTGCATTAAAAAAAAAGGTGCTGCGTTTGATCTTCATTTATCTTCATGCTCATGTCAAAATATAGTTTAAGGTCTGACAACTTAACCATACAACAACTATTAATGAACAGTTTAATTAAGTTTACTGTGTGATTTCATCATTTTAGTCAGAAACTGTGGTTCATTTCTTCAGCTGGGGTGGAATCAGCAACATTTTACTCAAGCACACATATAAACCCCTACACCACAATATGCAAATTCTTACACACTCACAAGTGTAATATAAACGAATCAGGATATCAGTGGAAACATGTACCTGTAACAATGGAGCAACATCATGTAATTATGTAATGTATTTACACTCAGTGGTTTTCAGGAGCCAATGCAGTGATCGCCATTACAGAATCTGTTCTCAATGCAGTGCAGACTGAAAACCCATCATTGTGAGTCTGTGTGCCACAACACCTGAAGGAATATGCTAGATATACTTAATAACTGTTTTTGACAATTAATAATAATAAATATGTATAAACATACCAAATGGACCAAAGTTTCCTGGATAATGAGGCAAAATATTTGCACTTTGAGCATTTGTCCTCCAGGAGGCGCCAAAATAAGAGATCTGTCGGTCTGGTAGAGTCTTCTTTTTTTTAAAAAAAAAACCCCAAAACAACCTATGATCAGATAAATACTTAAATATTGAATTAATCAGTTAGGACCTCCTACTATATAACAAAAAAAAAAAAAAAAAAAACTGAATTAATAGCTGAAAACCACTGAAATCTTTTGGTGTCCAAAACATCTGACTTCATGTGGTCTGAATTCATCTCTTAAAAACCTCTGAATCCACAGCAGGATACAGATAACACAATTAGCACAAACAGTTACAGTTCAGCATTACCTGTAAGTTGAAGTATGAAAACATTTGAGATGCAGAATGTCACCGCCGATCTCATATTAAACCACAAACAGCACAGAAAGCTAAATGTTCAGTGGAAAAAAGGAAAGACAAATAACAGAATGCAAAGCTCATATTTTTTTTATTCATTTTTACTGAAACACATATTACAATTCAAATTGTGCATTTCATTTGAAAGTATTATTCAAATATCAACTTAGCACGTTAAAATCAAAATCTCAGTTTTTCTGTTTCTAGATCCAAAAGCTTCATTTTTATGATTTCTGCCAAACCTGAAACTTCACAGCTTCTTTATATGAGCGTGTCGTTTGTACACAGGTGGCATTAAATGTTACAGTAATAGTGAAAACTGTATTATTAATGTCTTCAATAGGCTACTTGTAAAATTTGAGCTTGAGCAACTAGAAACAAAATGGCCAACGTCAGTGTGAAGCGAGCAGGTCAAAAGTTAAACTTTGGGGTCTAAACAGAGTGATGATGAGGCTACCAGCAAGAGTGAACACTATGGTTGATTCAAATATAAAGGGATGGTAAATATCTTAAAGGGTTCCCAAGGCAACCAAAGGCTGCAAAATGCCTAGAGGCAAGCTGTCAGCTACAAAGTGATGCGCAATGACTCAAATGCTTTCTATAGACGTTCCTTATAACATGCTCACATTTGTGAAATTTAAACAATATCATAGATTAAAATAAGCAGCATTAAAAATCTACGCTCATGTGACATAAAAAAACTTTGAAATATATGAAACATACATGTATCACCATAACATGGTATTTTTAAGCATAACACAACAATTTTAGTATAGTTTTCTTTCACTTGTGATGTACAGACAAAAAATTTTTCTGATAAACTGAAAATGAAACTTCTGAATTCTGGTAAGATGGTCGCAGTGACGATAATTTCCTCACATTTTTGTTGTGCGTTTTTCTGCAACAGACTTCATTAGGAGGCCCTTCTGTTTAAATTTAAAACACACACACACACACACACACACACACACACACACACACACACACACACACACAAAGTCAGATTACAGAATAAAAACAAAGACAAAGTCAGATGATGATAAAATTTTTCTGTTCCTAATTTAATCTGTAATTGGGATCCTAAAGTTAAAAAAAAATACACAAGGTTGAAGTAATACAGAATGTAAAACTGCTTTTGTAGGTCCAAAACAAAATAGATAAAATTAAACCTGGAAGGTGAACAACAGACAGAATGATACACTTACCACCTCTGGCTCCTGAATTTCAAAAGAAGAAATTTCATCCTACAGAGACAGAAAAAACAGAGGATCATGTATTTTACTTGTTCTTCAGTTCCATCTGGACTGAAGTGGTTTACATATTTTTTTTAAAAAAGTCACTGGACTCTTCAAAGAGCAACACGATGTTACCTTGTGTCCTGGTGGAGTTTTGTTTTTAATCAGCTCTTCAGCAACATCAAAACATTCCCCCCATCTTTCACTGTTGAGTTTCTTCTGCATTTCTTCGGTCAGCTTATCTTTTGCTGCTTTTCTTATCATCTCTGTGAGTACATTTTCTTCCTCCTCCAAAATCATTTGGTCGTATAGAAGTTTTCTGTCACAGCAACTTGGGCAATTCTCTCTCTTTTCACAGCATTTCTTCCATCCAAGTGGTAACACAAAGGTAACAAAAACAAAGCCAACCAAGAGTGCACCCAAGCCAATCAGCTGAAGAAGAAGAAACAAAGATCATATTTTTAACTCATAATCTGAAATCACAAAACTGTAAAACATGTATTTAGTTAAACAGGTGATGTCTGGAAAAATTCCAGTCTGTGTTCTTTTTTGTCTTTTCAACTCATCAGTTTCTTCGTCATTTGACAGGACAATTCCAAAAACCAGCACACCTGGTGTGCATCTGCTAATTAACCCCTTCCTATAAAGTAGGTGTGAAGTCAGAGTAGAGAGAAAAAAATTAAGTGGAACAGACTAGAGTGCAAAAGCCTCATCAGCTGATGATGACTAAAGACTTCTGGAACAACATCCTTGGGATTAATGCGACCCAATGGTTAGGTGGTGAACACCCGAAATCAGCTATCAAGCGTGGTAGTGGAGTTGTGAGGGTTTGAGGCTGTTTAGCAGCTGTTTAGCAGCCACTTGTCACCTTGCTTTGATGGAACCGTGATTTCCTCTGTATGTCTAAGTATCCTAATGTGAGCCTGTCTGGCTGACAGCTAAAGCTTCGCCCCAACTGAGTCATACAACAGGAAAGAGATTCCAAGAACAGCAGCAAATTTCCAACAGATTGGCTGAAAAAGAAAAGAACCAACATGCTGCTCTGGCGCAGTCAAACTCCAGACCTCAACCTGACTGAACTGCCTGCAGAGAGCTGCTTATGGACAAATATCTGTGAACCTCAATGAACTGAAGCCATGTTGTAAAGAAAGGTGGACCAGGAGTTTGGACCACAATGATATGAAAATCATACAGAAAACAGCTCATTAAGTGTAGTGTATAGAGTCACGTGAAAACATATCAAAATCTGGTTGTTTTATTCCAAACACTGGATGGTTTCAGCAGCTCTCTGATGCAAAGTCTCCCTGTATTGGTCACTGGACTCTTCAAGGTCAGATGTAACCATCCATACCATCCATTTATACTTGTAATTTATGAGTATAAATAGTGAAAGAGATCAAAAATTTAAGTGAAATAAACTTATTACAACCTCACTATTCCTGCAGATATTCAGGTTAATCTTAGATAAAGGAGTAAAAAAAACAGAGTGGTACTGTATGATGTGTGAAGAACAACAACTTTACTCACCATGGATTTGTTTTTCAGCTTAGCAATCAGGACTCGTTCCTCAGCTGTGATGTTTTTTTTGTCTTTGCAGCCTAACTGTGGATGTTCTTCATATGTATTGCAACAGCAAACAAACCAGTCTCCATCGATGAACACGGACAATACCCAAAGCAGACCAATGCAAACTGCCTTCATAATTTGTAAACACAAAACCAAGAAAAGTTTGCACCTGCATTTGCAACAACAACAACAACAGGTGCATGTAGGACATGTGTATTTCCAGACTCTCTTGAATGGCTCGTCTGTCCAGAGTTGTAAAGCACATAAGATTAAAAAAGGTAGAACCAAGTAGAAGGAGCAGGTTGTTATGTCAGCATCGCAAGTGCAGTTTAAATCCTCGTCAAGCACATAATTGTGAACAAAAATCACAATCATTGCGACATACGTGCTGTATTGTTTGATGGCAAATTTTGGCAAGAAGGTCTTCATCTTGGGTGCTGAGGTTAGCTTCTGCTGAGAGCTGCAAACTTACACTAAATATTCTGAGAGGAAACTGTTCTCTTCCTGCACACAGAAGAATAACTGCAGCCTCTTTTATCTTCCTGGGTTTTGATCTTGAAAGGTTCTTGCAGTATTTTTCCTTTCTCTGAATATTTCTTCTGCCCTTTGTTTCTCTCTTTTTTTAAAAAAAGCTTCTAAATTACAAACTATTGAAGAAATCAGCCAGATAACACTGCTGCTGCAAACAGTGTAAAACCTGTTGAAAACATGTTTTTCTGACCACCTTTGTCCTTCAAATCTCAGTAGAAAGATTCGTCACTCAGAAAGATTTTTGGTTAAATCAAACAAAAAATGTTGCCAACCAAGCTATGGAGACAATATTGTCATCATTTGAAACAATATGCAAACAAAGACATATGATGTGGGATTGACAGTTGACTTTTTAAAAACCTTTTGTAACTTGTAGGGGAAAAGAGGATGAAGATCAGAGTACAGCACATGGAATAATTAAATTAATTCATATTTATTTGTTTGAGTGTATGTTAGTGTAACTTTAGTGTATCTTAAAACTTCAGAAGAGAAAATGAAGATGGCACAAAGACGAAGACACAGGAAGTGTGAAACTGTATTTAGGAGGAACAAATTTGAACATAAACCACAAGTGTTCATGGTTACAGGTGCACAGCTTTATGAATGTTTTGTTTTTTCTAATTCTTAAAGCCTGTTGTTTTCTGCTTTTTTTACCTAGTTGCAGGAGGAGAATGTTGGCTTTAACATCTTTAAATCATATCTGTGAACAAAGTTATTTTTATACGATGCTGTTTGCACTTTGACTTTGGTTGAGCTCAAAAAATGTGCAGTATGTAACTTATCATGCAGAGGGTGCAAAACACCAAATAAAAGTGCTGGTGTGATTATACAGGACTGATATGATACAATGAGAAGTCAATATGATTGAGCTTTCATTCTGCTGTGCATTCTCAGCTAAACTAAACTAAAACTTCCTTCAGCATCGCGTACTGAGGCTGACTCTGGGTGACAGGAAGGAGAACAATCTGGAGAAAAGACAAAGGTGTTTTTTCCTGCTATCCTCTCACGCTCTTGTTCTGTCTTTCTGTCAAACACAAAATTCAAAAGTAAAATTATTGTCACAATAGTAAACAGATACTACTAACACTGTCACATTAGCAGATATTACAACCACATCTGCACCACAGATGCCACAAAGTTTCTGTTTTCGAATTAGTTTATGTGTACTGTCATATCTCTGCATAACAATGAAATGCAGAGCTGCTTGTTTTGTTACAGTTTGTGTTTACAGCTCTTTTTAGCTCCCTCTTTGTATTGCAAAGTCATTAATAAAATAGTGGTGCTCAGTTAGGCTTTGTCAGGGTCAGGACAGGTCTTTGTTTCTCTCTGTGTTCAGTTGCATGTTGCGTGGAGGGCGGATTCTACTGGGTTTCTGCCCCTGGCCTTGCTGCCACACACCTGAAAGCAAGGCCCAATTTCTTTTCTGTTGTCTTGGTTGCACATTTGTAAAGGGTTTTTTTTTTCACCTGTGTATCAACACATCAAGCAAAAGTGATAACAAAGTCACTGCAGGTGCTCCAATCAACAACAGTGCAGGCGGCAAATATAGACACAGGACTGGAAGGGGAGTGTATGAGGTGTGATCCCACTCCTGAAATTCAGATAAATTATGTCCACTTGATATTTGGATCTGATTTTTTATGTGCTCTCAAAGTATCTGACTATTTAATAACTGCATTTTGAATACCAGGAACAGCTAATATCATTTCTGCTGCAAAGTGCAGTGTCATCCCACTCAACTGATACTCATCAGCAGCAGAGACGTGGAGATCAGAACTGAGGAAATGCAGAACAAGGAAAATACAGAGTTTAGAGCAATGAAAGTAGGTTGAAGATGCATACTTTAGCATCAGAAATAAATGAGATAACACTGGTTCACTGACACGTCTTTTATCCCAGTGAGAAAGTCAGTTTCCTTCCCCCGATATCTCTTATGTAACAACTGGCTGTCAGAGCTGTCTAGATGTGGGGTGGCTCTCAAAGGGTACCAATGCAGAACTGACTCTGTACAAGCTGTGGTACCAAAGTCAGGCCAGACTTAACCCTTAAAGGCCACAGAAGATCAGACAGACGAGTATGTGGCACATACACCATACTGCTAGAAATATTCACTTGTCTGCCTTCACACACATACTTGAGTGGCATCTTAATATTAATCTATAGTTTACTGGATGTCAGCCCACCGTTTTCAGCTATAACAGCTTCAGCTCTTCTGGGAAGGCTTTCCACAAGTTTTACGAGTGTTTAGAAAAATTTTGAACAGTTCTTCTAAAAGCGTATTTGTGAGGTCAGACAAAAACGTTAGAGGAGAAGGCCTGGCTCACAGTCTCCACTCTGATCTCACAGGTGCTCTGTGCAGGACTCTGTGAAGGCCAGACTTGCTCACCCATGTCTTTATGGAGCTCGTTTTGTGTACTGGTGCTCAGACATGTTGGAACAGGAAGGAGCCATCCCCAAACTTTTCCTGCATGAAATTGTCCAAATTGTGGTGTCCTGAAGCATTAAGAGTTTTGTGACTGAACTTGTTGCACAGGTGGTATCCTATCACTGTACCACACTGGAGTTCACTGAGCTCCTGAGAGTGACCCAGTCTTTCACAAATGTTCTGCATGCCTGAGTGCTTGATTTTATACACCTGTGGCTGTGGAAGTGATTGGAACACCTGGATTGAGTTGTTTGGATGGTGTTAAGAAATCAGTTTTACCCCAGTTCTTTTTTATTCCTCGGGCATCCAGAGATGGCACCGGACTCGGTAGTCATTTTCACAAAAACCTTTATTCATCTTTATTTAAGCATACATCTTCTAGAAGGGGAGTTGTGCCAGGCTGGTGTCCCTCTGCAAATCTTCCACCTCTTTGTTAGTTACTGTCAGTTTTATAGAAGTGACCCCATCATAAAACCCCCATGGTGTGCTGCAAACTCTGTGTCTGTGTGTGTGTGTGTGTATGCACGAGCACGTGAGTGCCTGTGTGTGCGCGTACCTGTATGTCTATGTGAGTGCACGTGAGTGAGTGTGCATGTGGATGTGTGAGTGTAAAAGTTTAAGCCCTGTGTGTGTGTGTGTGTGTGTGTGTGTGTGTGTGTGTGTGTGTCTCTGCGTACGTGACTTCCTGTCGGTCATAAAAGTAATCTCCTCACCCAAGCTACACCAAATGCCTCTACACAACAGAGAAAACAGAGTTAACATATTACAAACACTGAGACCCCCACCCAGGTCTCCCCTGGGGAATTTCCACTCAACAGTAACTTCTCGAAATCTCGCCTCCTCGAAATCTACTCTTAAATTCATGACACACTCAGGCCTTTATTGCATCCAGGGCAGTGTCAGTGTCTCTACAATAATTCTACATCCTACCTAACACATTTTTAAACTCTCAAATAAGCTACGCATATCTTCAATGATTGAGTGAATACATTTGGCAATGTAGTGTGCAGGGGGTGGGGAACTCCTGCAGGTTTTAGATCTTACCCTGGGTCAACACATCTGAATCAAATGACAGGTTCATTACCAGGCCTCTGGAGAACTTCAAGACATGTTAAGGAGGTCATTTATCCATTTGAATCAGCTTTGTAGGAACAAGGACACATCTAAAAAGTACAGGACACCCGCCCTCGACGTACAAAAAGCTTTGGATTCGGTGGTGGTAGCACCTCCTGCGGCCGCATCTGTATCTCATCTTTTAGTTGTTCTTGTTTTTTAGAAAGTTTTGGTTCACTTGACTTTTCAACCATGTTTGCAGCTGCATCGAGACATTCTATCCAGTCCTTTTGAGTTTCACTTATTTGGTTAAAGATTGTTTTGGTTAGCTCTTCTTTTGCTGCTTCTGTGAGAATCTCTTTCAGTAAATATTCTCCCTCCTCCAAGATCACCGTGTCAAATACAATTCTTCTTCTACAGCAGCATTCAAAGCATCTCTTCCAGTCGAACAGTGACATCAGGGCTGCCAGACCAATGATGCCAAAGAGCAGACCAAAGCCAATGTTCTGAAAAAGAAGTGTGAAGACATCAGGCTGATCGGTCAGAATAAGAACAATGTACAACCTGAAAATAAGGTAAGAACTACTCACCCTTGATTCATTTTTCATTTCAATGATGGTTATATTTTCCTCAGCTGTGATGTTTTGTTTGTCTTTGCATGCTAAGTTTGTCCAATTATTAGACTTTTCTAGATTACAGCAAACATACCAGTCTCCATCCATGAGCACAGAAACGGCCCACAGCAGACCAACACAGCCTGCTTTGAGAATACGAATGAGAAGAACTCCACATAACTCTGTCCTGCAGCATTTACTCTGCTCCTGCCGTTGCTCCTGTTCCTGTGATGCAACAGCAGCAGGTGATGGTGACTCACCATCTTTTTTTGAACCTTTACATCTACACGCGAACGTAAACTTACAGGCTGTCTTAAACTTCTTGTCTGTCCAAAGTATTAAGATGAAGATAATACAAGCTGGCAGAGCCATGTATATGCCACAGTCAGGAGTTCCTTGTTTGCAGGTGCACGCCATATCTCTCTCAAGCAAAAGATTGTAAGTAAAACTGCCAACGATGGTGACAAAGATGCTGAGTTCCCGAAAGGGAAAATTTGTCAGGAAGTCCTTCATCTTTGGACGACAGTTTACATCTGATGAGAGCTGCAGCTTGAAATGTAAAGACCCATCAAGAAAGACCACAAGCATTTCCTTTTTGAAAAAAATAAAACTGTACACTGTAGAAAGCTCTTCTGAAAAGGGGAGGGCTTTGAGGTACTCATAAAAAATCAGCTCTCTGTGCAACATTTCTGATCATCAAAATAATATTGTTTTTTATTTTTTAAATACAATGATAAAAAAAATGAAAATTACTTAAAATTATTACATATGTAATACATTTTATTATTCTTATTACTATTATTTGAATTAGTAATAAGTGCTAACAGTGGTTAGCACTGTTGCTTCACAGCAAGAAGGTTCTAAGTTTGAATCTATGGGCTGGTTTCATGTTCTCCCTCTTCCCTGCAGGTTCTCTCTGTGGATTCTGGCTTCCTCCCACAGACCAGAGACATGCAATTCATGTATTTCCTGCAGTTGTGATGTGAGCATGAATGAAGGTTGTCTGTCTCCCTGTGTTTGCCCTGTAATACACTGGAGACCTGCCCAGGGTGTACTCTGCTCTTCATCGTGGGACAACTGGCAAAGGCTGCAGTAGATAGGCTTGATATTTGTTCATGGAGATGACCCAAAACAGCAGTCAGTGTAGCAGATTATGTAAAGTGGCTGAGGTTTGCATCTTGCATCTGCTCAGAGCAACAGTATATACCTTCTAAGCATATATGCACAGGAAACCATGGATTTCCTTTTTTTTTTCTTAAAGCATATTTGCATTTCGTCATAGATGTCCCCCAGTTAATGGATTAAATCTCAATCTTTAAACGTTTTCTTGTAGTCTATTAAATTAGAGTTTTGCTCCAATTTTCCTTCGTGATCATGGCTGTACTTCCTTTAGTTTAATGTTTTATACACTAATTTAAATGATGGATGTGCCCACTGTACAACCACCTAGACTCGGCATTATCAGGTCTTAATTTAAGAGCAGGTGTGACTGCCAGTTATTTGTTTTTTTGTTTTTGTTTGTTTTTTTAACCTGAAGTGACCATTTTAGAGTACTAAGCTACAAACTAATGGTAGAAGACTTGCTGCTAATCAGTGCAGAAACAATCGAATAAAATATTAGTAACTTACCAAAACTGAAATCTTTGGATCTATTATTGTACGATCTACTGTACAATATAAAGCGCCTTGAGGTGACTGTTGTTGTGATTTGGTGCTATATAAATAAAGTTGAATTGAAGTGAAACAACATTTTTTTTTTGATATCGTGTACCTCATTGCCATATTTACTGGACAGGCAAGGCCTATAGACAGCTGGCACACCTGTGAAGTCTGACACCTTACGGCTGTTAAAAAGACCGCCAGTGAATTCCAAACCTTGTTCTTGTGTGTCAGCACAATAAAATTCAGGTTAAGTTCACAGACCTTCACCTTCTTTTTTTTTTCTCTAGTAATTTCCTGAAAAATAGTGAGGTAACTTGAGAGAGATACAGTTAAAGTGATGTAATCTAAACTTTGATTTTCTGTTAAGCTACAACATG
This sequence comes from Oreochromis aureus, assembly GCF_013358895.1. Lineage (NCBI taxonomy): Eukaryota > Metazoa > Chordata > Actinopteri > Cichliformes > Cichlidae > Oreochromis > Oreochromis aureus. The sequence goes on from NC_052961.1 coordinate 3,735,582, forward strand.
ACTGAGGATGGTCTCATCCCATCAGTGCCACTGAGGTGGGTCTGTCAGTGTTCAGTGGACCACAATCTAAAAATGTTTCCTAATTTTTTCCTAGTTTCAGTGCATAAACCTAAACAGTTACTGAAAGTGAAAGTCAGAAGCAATTTGACAATAAAACTAATTTGTAAGTAGGAAAAGGGGGGAACAAAAACTACAAAGCACAGTTTGCTGAACTCTGTGACTAAACTTCTCAAATGGCTTTTATGGGTCTCTAAAACAGAACTGCAGACAGCAAAGGCCACGTTGTGTATACTGGGAGGATGCAGGCATTATTTGACATAACAGATTTCACCCAGTACCAGGACATGCTGAATATTTACACTAAAATTCACACATAAATTATTCCCTCTATTCTTTCAGAATACATGAAAATAAGTATTTAGCTGTAAAGATGGTGCAGATACAGAGACAGGAGGGAGGCGTTTAGAGTTTTATGTTCACATACTCTACATTGTATTGTGCAAGGAGGAAATGGCATTAAAACCACACGGGTTCGCTTAATACCTTTTCATCTTGAGGGTGCCAGCTTCTCCAGCTCTGCAGTGCATGCTGTATGCAGCACAGCACGGTGGTTAGCACTGTTGCCTCACAACACATAATATCTTTACACATCTGAGTTAAGTTACCCCAAAATGTGTAATCTGTGTAAGCGGTGGCACAAAAATGGTTATCAACTCAATGATCAACCCAAGGCTTCCCAGTCTAGTTAAGAGTTTTCACATGAAAAAAGAGAGAAAACCAAACTATGTAAATATGAAGAGATAAAAACAAAGATTGAAAACAACACAGCTATTGCAGCCAAAGCATCTGAATAGAAACTATCCTAGTTATGGGCTGATGACCTACTGATAAAAGTCCTTTTTTTAAGAATTGCTATATCATCTAGTATGAATCCATCAGACTTTTTTAAAAATTCAGTTTAGGTTGAGTTAGTTTGAGCAGCAGCTAACCTTTGTGGCACCGGACAGTCAGAGCAGCTCTCAGTAACACATGGCCAAGTTTACAGCTCAGGCCTTTTTTTTTCAGTCAAATGCTATTCATGCCTCCCTTTGCTACAGCAGTTCATCCTCCCAAACCACTGGCTCCAAATCCTTCCCCTCATAATTCTTCAAGATGCTCCCTTCTTCTCATGTGCTCTCACCAGCATCATCTATCACAGGTGTCAAACTCCGGTCCTCGAAGGCCGGTGTCCTGAAACTTTTCCATGCATCCCCGAACACACCTGAATAAAATTAGTAGATCATTAGAAAGACTCTGTAGAACTTGAATGCATGCTGAGGTGGAAATTCAATTGGATTCATGTTACAGCAGTTCAGTTCAAATGAAGTAAACTAACCAGTCAGTCAACCCCCTCTCCATCTCCTGCTTTTATGATAAACTTAAGCTGAGTTGACAGGCCCATTACCTCAAGCCTCAAAACTCCCAGCATGCTTCACCATCAGAGCTTATGTTCAGTCCAGCCCCGTCGCTCCTTCCCCATATTTGCAACAAAGCAGCCTCAATTCATGCTCAAGCCATCTGCAATTATCTACTCACAATACTGTCAGAGCTAAAAGTAAGATGTGGTCTCAGCTGGTGAATTTAAACCTAAAGGGGAAACCTCCTGAGTTGTGAATGGAAACTACCTGCACTTTGAGCTTTTACCCTCAGGGAGGCATTATAGACAAAAAGAAGCTACACAGCAGTATCCTGTGGACTCTGCAACCCCAGGTACCGAATATCCTGACAGATTTTTAGAGATAAAAGCTGCAATGATCTGAATTTATAAGCAGATAAAATTTCATTGCTACATAGTTTATCCTTCATCCGTTGTTGTTATGTGGTCTGAATCACATTACTGAATAATTACTGTAACTGTTCAGTAATCTAAATATTTGAATTATTTTGCACATCATTGAGTAAAAGTACATAGGACTGCCTCTAAATACTACAGAACTACAGCATTATATGTCTTGATGCATTCTCAATCATCCAGGAAAGTAAATCTCCAAAAGTTGATTCTGTTCATCTGGACGTTTTGTGGGAGAAACGTTTCCTCACTCATCCAAGTGACTTCTTCAGTCTCAGCTGACTGCAGGTTTCCCCAAACCTTATAAACAGTACATTTGCATAATGACTGAAACCAGCCCACTGAAGGAACAATGGGCTGTGAGGTCAGTTCCTTAATCATAATTATGCAAATTCCCATGACCACTGATCAACAATCACTGACCAAAACCCACTGATCAAAGAACACTGATCAATGGTCATGAGTACCATTCACAGAGAGTTGGGGAATGGCTGCAATCACAGCATTGTAAGATGGTGACAGATGTACCCTTAGGCCCCCTCCTCGATGCAGAGATGGTCTTTCCCTTTTCACGTAAATGGCCTCCTTGACTCCGCGCTCAAACCAGCGTTCTTCCCTGTCCAGGATGTGTACATCCTCATCGTTGAAAGAGTGTCCACTGGCCTGTAGGTGTAAATAAACTGCAGAGTCCTGGCCTGACGAGGTAGCTCTTCTGTGTTGTGCCATCCGCTTCGCTAGAGGTTGTTTGGTTTCCAGTCATTATGCAAATGTACTGTTTATAAGGTTTGGGGAAACCTGCAGTCAGCTGAGACTGAAGAAGTCACTTGGATGAGTGACGAAACGTTTCTCCCACAAAACGCTACGTCCAGATGAACAAATTCAACTTTTGGAGATACAGCATTATAGTTACCATAAAACCTGTATTGATTATTTGTTGAAATGAATGAAAGACTGAAATGAATGAGATTGTGTGTGTATTTATTTATTTATCTATATGCATGCTCAATCTTCCAGGTAAGGAAATCCTACAAAGTTAATTGTGTTCATCAGTGGGAGAAACATTTCTTCACTCGTCCAAGTGACTTCTTCAGTCTCAGCTGACGGCAGGTTTCCAACCTTATAAACCAGGGGTCGGCAACCCTAGGCACGCGTGCCACAGGGTTAACTCAGACCTTCCCAAAATGTGGGGGGCGCAGCATGAAAAGGGGGGAAAAAACAAAACGCTTGGACACTGCTAGCACGGCGGCCACAGAAACGCAAAGCATGAGATGAAGCATAGCTGAATATGTTTCCAAACCAACTTCATTCTAAGCCAAAGACTAGAAAATATGGTGAAGCATATCTTCCCTTTGGCTTCACCTGCACAAGTGCCAAGGTAGGTCTCCCCTGCAGAATTGGTCTTTCCTTCATCGGGAGCAGCGCTGGGCTCTCCAAATCACGGACAAACAGTATCCCACATTCTTGATTTTTAGTTCACAAACACTTGTCATAATGACTAACTACTCCTGACATTTTGGAGATGTTAGCTCTTTATACAGTAAAGTTACAGTGGGATACAAATAATATCAGGCTGATCCTGCCACGATTTGTTCCCTCGGTTCAAATCACGGACAAACAGTATCCCACAGCTGTTTATGTTTTTAAACCCATTTTGCACAGAGAGACATTTTTTGAAAAATGTATTGATAGCAATGTTGAATATTATTATTACACAGTAAAAAAAACAACTACACGTAAAATAATTACACCGTGACGCCTCTGCCTTTCTAAATAGAGGGACAGTAACTGCCTGTGTAAGCGTGTAAAAACTGTAGATGGTCAGATTAACAGCATAGCTGGACTGGCCATCGGGCATACCGGGCATTTGCCCGGTGGGCCGCTGGCGATTTTTGTTTTATGGGCGATGGATTTTTTTTTTTTTTTTTTTTTTTAGGAAGGGTATATATAATGAAAGGTGTTGGATTGGCCAATTGGTCATGATCGACTCTGGCCTGGACCAATTACAGTCGAGGAGGCCGGATGCACCCTCCCCCTTGTTTAGCAATCTTATAGACAAACTAAAGAAAATGGAAAACAAAAAAAGGAAAGGAGGTGTTTATGAAAATATCACTAAATCTGCCATTTATTAATTTTAATATTAATTAATGATCATGTCTCACCTCTAGTGTTCTTGATCTTATTTTAAGGTTTCTACCATGTGTTGTAGATAGTTCAGGAGGTTAACTCGACCAAGCAGACTTTTTGTTTCCGCTATGTACTGTTTAAAATCCAGAATAGGGAGTGGTGTAGGTTTAAGTTTATTAGATTGATACATATATACCAACAAGGCAGTGTACATCAAAGCAGTTGTTTTCATGCAAGGGCTTTATGGTTTTTCCTATAGCAATTGACAGATCACGTGACTTTCGCGCATTGCATTCCGGGAACTCGTGGCAAAACAAGTACTGCATCAAATGCAAGCATTTGCAGCACCGCAAAACGTTCATTCTCCGGTTCCAATACCTTCTTGGTTTTTCTTTGCCGCACAAAAAAGGAATGTACAAAACTAAGGAGAACAATGCCGGACCGTACAAAGATAGACTCGACGAAAAGGCAAAGAAAAGATACGAGGAAAAAATCAAAGGAGTGAGAGGGTCAGACCCTTACAGCACACAGAGTGGACAAAAGACAGCGTGCTGCCCAACTTTCACCACGCTCAGATTTATAATTATATCGTCGTCATAAATACACATTCGTTAACCGTTTATTAATAGGACCTTTGAGCTCAACGGTAATTAATTAGTAGTGGAAATAATTTCTGGTACGCATCACAGAAATGTAGCAGTGACAATAATATTGTATGGTGTAATTGCACTGGGCAATTAGTGATACAAAACAACTGTTTTATCCTGTGAATAAAAGTATATGTTTTTGTCAATGTAACGTGGCAATAACAGAAGCGAAACGCAATATTGTGTCAGGACAATTCACTATTAATGCACAATAAATAAAGAAGCATAGTGCGACAATTTCTGTTCAGCGCCAGACTTGTCTTGTAACCTCCCCATATCACCAATTATGTTAAGAAAAACGTGTGACTTATTAATCTACTACAAAACACTGACCTTTGTGGGAATGCTTGGAGCAGACTAACATGTGAGCTGGAGTGTTCTGAGACGTTATATTTGGTATATCCAGACCATCCGTCGGGGGGCTCTTACTTTGGAAACATGGCTTAAAAAAAAAAAAATCTCTTAACCATCATTCAACGCCCTGTAATCCGATAAAAAAAGAATGAGGTTTTAACCACCCAAAGATCTCTTTGACCAAGAGATACAATCAGTGCTTTGTCTGTTTACTCAGTTCAAGGACAGTCACGCAACTGACATATAGTGCACATATTTTTGGGCAGTTAATAATACAAAAATTGCAGCTTCTGCCTATTAAAAAAGAAGATAATCCATTTTTTTGGGTTTCTTTTGAAACCTGAAAGCAAGTAAATACTTTCTATCGCTGTGTAACTGAGTTCAACTGAAAGTCAGCTGGCATGGTGACACTGCCAGTATTAACCTGCAGGGCTGGAGGTACCTCTTGACCACAAGTTCCCAGAAATAAACGCTTTGCGACGTTTTGTACCCTGAATGATGTCACAGCTGCGTTTACAAAAATACCCGTCATTTTCAATCTCTTTGTTCATCCAGATGGTGGGCTTTGTCTCTAGTCAAAACCTCCCCCAGGCCGCTGTCAGCTATGTAGAAAGCGATCCTTTTTCTCTCAGTCCCAGTCCAGCCCTGATTAACAGTAACAGTATTTTGTCTCTCTATCATGACCAACAGCCATTCTGCAAACATCCATCTCAACAACAGCTGACTCAAGCTTAAACGTGCTGCTGTTGTTTAATAACGTGGTGCACAGCCTGACAAACGCATGATTGAAGTAGCAACATAGAGGGAGGTAGAGAATGAGAGATCAATTTTAGGCAGCTAAAAACTTTGCACGTTCCAGCTTTGTGTCTTTTTAAATGATTATAAGCGAAAAAGTATTTCAAACTGCGAGCTCAATACAAAACCTGTAACTCTCTGTAATCCTCGTTGGCCACACTCATAACTAACCTTATCCATGTAATCACGCATCCATCCAGCTGTAAAAACTCCATCATGACTTAAAAATGACTCCGTAAATTCCACCTAAACTTGGTTTAATCGAAACGCTGCGTTTACCTGAAGTTCAGTTCTCGAAACAGCAACTGCGGGTTTTCAAAAATACCTGCTAGTGGTCCGCCGACGTAGTCCAATAAAATATGTTAAACTGTTAATCTTTAACTGACTGTAAAAGTCGCGTAAAAGAGTTAGTAGTTTATTTTATTACTACCTGTCATTTATTGCAGATTACTAGTATTTGCTTAATTGTTTACTAAATTCAGTTTGAGGTGTGAAATAAACCGCAATGGAGCAAAATATGGTGTGTGTGGTTGAGGATGTTGCATTGGATGCTGCGTGTGCACGCTTGGGGTGGCACCTGGGGGTCTGGTGGGGGTGGCCTGTGCCCCCACTCCACCCGAACATTTTTGCCTGTAAAACAAATGGGGGTGAAATAAACAAAAAAATATGGGTTTGTGGTTGGAGGATGTGTGTGCCACTGTGCACTAAACTTATTACAGAAAACAAAGGGGGCAAAAAGTGATACTGAATGATTCATAAGAAAGTTAAATATAGAGTTAAATATAGAAACATAAAAATTATTTATAAAATCGAAACTATTAAAATTAGGAGATTTAGTGAAACTACGGACACTATTAATTAAGTTTAAGGCTGAAAATAATATTTTGCCTTTTAAGTTACAAAGATTATTTTTAATGTGTTCGGGGAGAAGACAGCATGTCAGGGTATGTGTAGAAACACGACTCGTATGCGGAACGCCTTTAGGAGAAGACAGTGGATTTATTTACAGTGCAGTAAAGGTGCAACAGTTCAAAATATATATATATATATATATATATATATATATATATATATATATATATATATAGTGATGGGTGCCCAGGTGTGTGGTCTCCTCCTCTCTCCTAGCAGTGCTCGTGGCCGTGAAGTGAAAACACACGTAGTGACTCCTTCCAAACAGTAATCCCAAGTGGCGGTCCAGCTCCCGTGATCTCTCTCTCGGTTTCCCTTCTAGTGGCAAACACACAAACACACACTATTCTGCCCCTCTGTTGTTGCTTTATTGGGTTGGCGCATTTTTCAGTTGTGGGCGCATTTCTTTCAGTGTTCCCACCAGTGGGCAGTGTGCAATGACAATAAAGAGTTATCTCTTATTACCCCTTGAGTTTTGTGGCTTCTTCTTTAGTTATTTTGTGTGCACTTCACTGACCCCTTTTGGTGATGTGTTGTAAACAGCAGGAGAAGTTCACGCAGGCAGTGTGAGAAAATGCCTGGAGCAGAAAAAAAGCTGCACAACTTTAAGCCCAGTTTACATCGTTGGGGAGTTTGTTGAACCATAATCTGTAGGTAATCGATGTCTAGCTTTATTTTCTGTAGGATTTGTTACTTTCCTGTTACTTAAAAGGGTATTTGAACATATAAGGAAAGATGTTTATGGTGAATGTAAAGCATAAGAAAAGCTATGTTGCTAACTTCTGTTTTTGGTTACAAAATATGTCAATACTGATGCTTACGTATTATTTTACTGTATGTTCACAGTCTTACAAATTAAAAGAGGAAAAAAGGGTCTTCAGTTAAAGACACAAAGACAAAGCGATGTGTCCTGTCGTTCCTGGAACCATCTCCTCTTATGTTACGCTCGCTGCATAGGGTGAATAGCCATACATTCACCTGAGGGCAGCAGACACGCAGAGTAACTAAACAATCCTCAGCTCAGCATAAACTGCCACAAAAACGGTCCGTGCTGCTCTACCGTGCTTTACACAATGATCCAGCGCTGACTGAAGCTCGATCGCCCTGTTAAGAAGGCAGCCCGGGAGATGGTGGTTAATTGACTACAGCTGGTCGGCTCCGATCAACAACAGGTGCAGCCAGTCTCTGCGCGGGAACACTCTCGGGAATGCTCATCACCGCTCGGAGGTAAACAATCCCGTTACGAGAGAGAGAGGGAGAGAGAGGAAGGGAGCAACATGCACGCAATAACACATGGGCAGGCAGCCAGGTGAGGGCTGTCGGACCATGACACAACAGAAGGAAATTTTATTTTAACCATCAGCTAGCTAGGACTACACAAAGATTAATGAGTCCAACGGTTAGGGGTATACGACTGTGGAACTCTCTTCATTATAATCTAAAGAATTGTATAAATTTACATTGTTTTAAAAAGCGTTACATGTCTAAAACGATAACTCAATATGAAGAACGTGAACGAAATTGGAGTTAATTGAAAAAGGATCCTTTATTTTTTGCCTCATTTTATTTTATTTACTTATCTTTTCTCCTTGTTACTATGTTGAGAGGTTTATTGCTGATTGTAAATTTGTTGTTTGGTTTGTGTTAGAACCGGAGATAAATGTTAGTTTGTTCCTTGATTTTTGGTGCCCACTTGTAATAAGTTGGATTGCAGATAGGGGGCAGGGTTTAATAAGAATATTTTCTTCTTCCTGCTCCTTTTTCCACACATGGTTGCAGTGCTATACCAATAGAAAGTGTGGTTGGTTTGTCTGAAAGAACTAACTGTGGAAACTGTTGTACCAAGTGTGAAATAAATAAAGAAATGAAATGAAATATATATGAGTGCTTGTGTATAAATACACAAACAATACACATATGCTTTCAATTGTGTAATTTAAGTGATCTAGGTAGCTCTGTTTGCACACTTTCTGTAAATCCAATAAACTTCATTTCACTTCTCAAATATCACTGTGTGTGTCTCCTATATCATATATTTAACTGACATTTTTTTATTGTAACAACCAACGATTTCTACAGGAAAATAATGACTATTAACAAGGTTGCCCAAACTTTTGCATCCCACTGTATGTGATGTTTTAGAAAGCGACTGCTGTTTGAACGGTCATGTCGCATTAAATCAGTCTCTTACGTCACTGACACAAGACAGACGCCAATTATCAGCGCCGGAGAAGACAAACCACTCCGTGTCCATATATACCTCTGCATGGAGATAGCAGCCACTGCTCCAAACAAGGCCATTGTTAAAGCACGGGCTCTTTTTTTTCTCATTGTCCTTCTTTGTCTAATTAATTTGTCAAAATTCTGTCCGTTACGACTGTGCAGAAATTGATAGACTGCTGCAACAACACCTACTAGCTCTGTAGCCGCCATTTTTACTTCCGTAAACAGAGCGCGTTGTGTGTGACGCCTTCTTTTGTGCATGTGGGCCGCTTTGAGGGCCGTGAACCGTTCACACTAGAGTGTGTTTGCTGTCACATTTTATTTGTAGTGTGAACAACCAAACAAAAAAAATCGGATTTGATAAAAAAAATCGGAATTGAGCATTAAGACCTGCAGTGTGAACGTAGCCTTAGAGAAGCCAACAGAGCTGATTGAGCAACAACTGTGTGGGATCTTTATATAAATTGGTATGTCCTATTTACAGCTTGCTTTGAAGTATTTTAGCAAATAAACTGAACACACTTTAGTTTAAATTTTCACCATTTTTGTTCTTCTTTATTCATGGGGTTTTTAGGTGGTACCTCTGGGTACAAAGGGGTACCAAGCAAAGGGTAGCCAGAGTCCTGACTGGCCTTTGGCCAGGACCTTGGCTGCTACCTGACCCTGCAGCTGCTGTTTCTGGCTGGAGGACAGGTGTGAAAGTTACCTAGCAGCGGAAGGAGGGGATACTGGTCCTTATATATTAGGGGACCAGAGGACACCCCAGCACTGCTCTTTTTTCTGCTGCTGCTTTCTGTCCATCTCTGTTGTCTGTGCTTAAGGCTGTATACCTCAGGGTTTTGCTTCGCTTGCTTTCTGCTGTGTATCGCCTCACCATTCTCTGTATGCATTTTCTTACTGCTCATATTAATAGTGTATTAAACTCTGTTCCAAGAATTCTACTCTTTTCCAGAGGATCTTTTTGAGTGCAATGATTTTATTTGGATCTAAAAAAAAAAGTTGGATCCACATCATTGGTGGGATAAGCTTATCATGACGGCTTCAAAATTTGCGACCACACTTTCAGCAAGAATGCCCTAATGAGAAAACTAAGAAGAAGAAGAAAAAAAAAAGAAGTATTTACTTTTTTTTTTTCAAAAAAGTCTTCTGTAACTGCTACTGCAAATAAATTTATCCATTTTATTCTATTTATCTAATTCAGCATCTTAATTGGTCTGGATCCTATTCTTACTGTCACAAGGTGGGAGACAGGTTACCCAACACCCTGGGCATTTCACCAGTCTGCCATCTGGCTGCTAACACCTGAAGTGGTGCAAGTACAGATATTCTCTGCTTAAGTAGAAGTACAAACATATGAACTGTAAAAACGTAACTTCCTTGCTTCTGTAATACAAATATGAAAAGCAGGGACGTAAATTAAGAAAAAAACAAAAAAACGCTGTTCTTAATGCATTTGGATTCAAGTGGTCAGCCTTCACAAATCTCCAGTAGCCTTTGTTCTGAGTCAGATGACTGAAGGTGCTGAAAAAGAAAAGAAATATACAGATATGCATTAAAAGCTTGGTTTTAGTTGTAGGCAAATGTGACTCGGCCAGTCCAAATGTGCATCTTCTCCATCTAATCAAAAGTTCATTTAATGTTTATGTTTAACCAGTCACACTCTGGAGATGCCAACATCTGAACACTCTCAAACCAGCAACCTTTAATTCATTAGTCAGCTGTTCTAACTTTAAACTACTTGCCTGTTATATCTACCTGCATGTCCTTACATATAGGCTAGAATCTGCTCTGGTTACAAGTCTTCAAATCAATCAAAAAGTAACAAAGTAATGTGTGTGTGTGTGTGTGTGTGTGTGTGTGTGTACGACTGCTTTGAGAATATGGGCCTTTCCACTTTGTAGAAACAAGGTAAATATGAACTATAGTGAAAGAAACGTGAGGAACAGCAACTCCTTAGATGAAAAAGTAAAAGCTGAGGCAGCAGTGTCCTCTAGTGACTGCTAGACAGATTGCAAGTGTTTCAAGCTTAGAAAAGACATGCAGATACCAGCAAGACATAATGTTCATTTAAGTCAATAAAGTGTGCATCTTTAGTGCAGAGGTTTAAACAATCCCCAATTAAGAAAAAAGATTTCCAGCTCGAAAACAGATGGAGACACAAACCCCTCTGGACCTATGTCAGGAAGAGGATTCAGTGAAACAACACAATGTTTGAAGCATGAAATTGTCCAAAATGTCTTGAATCATAAAGAGTTCTTTTCACTGGAACTAAGAGGCCCCAAGTTGTCTATGCACTGTTATTGAGCTAATCAGAAGTTTGGAGGTCTGTAGTCACTGATTCAGGAAATTGGTGACCTCCAGAGGGTGAGAGCGACTCGTTATTTCACAAATGTTTGTAGAAGCAGTCTGCATGACTGTAGCCATTGAAGTGAATGAAACACCTGAATTTTGCAAATCAGATGGATGAGAGATATATAGACATACAATTTAGTGGATGTTTGATGTGCACACTGAAGGAGATATCCTAGTAAAAAGAGATCCATCACTGTTTTTATTGATATTTATCTAGACCACAATAATGCCAAAGGATCAGCTTAGACAGCATGTTTATAAGATTTTTAACACTAAATAGTGTTCTCCAGATATAGAAGCAAAAGTTAATTTGAGGCTGTCATGTCTTAATGATATGTACATTTCCTAGAAGAATATCTTATCCCAGACATATAAGAGCAACTTTAGTATCTGAGAAAAACTCCTAATTTTCATAACAAACTGGAGTCTATCTTACAAATACAATTTAAACCAACACAGTGCTATTTCTCTGATTCCAGTGATGTTTCTGTGGTAAAATTTCATCAAAAGTATGGATTACTGCATTGAGATTAATAAGGAGAGGCCTCTAATGACTTACTAACTCAGATTTCTGGAGGAAGGTTTATAAAATACCAAACACTTATACACCACTTTGCGTTTAATCATTTGTTTTGCCCTGTAAAAAATGGACTAAAGTGTGTTTACCTGAAACTGTACTGTTCTGGCCTCCTCCAGTTCAAAAAGTGAGTTCTCTTCCCTTTTAATCAGTTCTTCTGCAACATTGAAACATTTTTCCCATTGTCCTTCCTCAATCATTGTCTTCAGGAAATCAGTCAGCTTTTCTTTTGCCTTTTTCCTTAAAAGTTCTTTCCGCACCATGCCCTCCTCCTCCAAAATCAGTTTGTAATAAGTTTTTCTTCTGTCAAAGCGACTTGATATTTTTTTTACAGCATTTTCTCCAGTTAATTAATGATATCAGTGCTGTTGCTCCATTGACAAACATGAGCAAAAAGTAGCCAACTCTCTGAAAAAGAAACACAAAATGCATTCATATTGTTGTGTTAATATGACAGGTTAAAACATATGAATAAGGAAGAAAATACCACTAACCCTGGACTCGTTGTTCAGCTCAGTGATGCGTAGTCGCTCCTCAATAGTGAGCTTCCACTTGTCTTTGCAGGGTAACTGTGCCTCGTCTGTTCTGTTAGAGAGACGGCTCATACAGCAGACATACCAGTCTCCACGGAAAAACAGATACGCAGCCCACAGCACACTAACCAAAGATGCCTTTAAAAAGCGACGGATAAACGAACCGCAAAACCTGCAGCATTTAGAGCCACATGTACCATCACATGTGAATCTAGAGACTCTCTGAAAGGAGTTGCTGGTCCACAGCATTAAGAGAAATATTATTATAGAAGGCAGAAACATGTAAATGCTGCAGTCAGACGCTCGTGATTTGCAAGTGCATTCAAAGTTGCCGCTAAATAAAACAGAAATGGTAAAGATCACAATGATGACAATGTAAGTACGCCGTTTTCCTGAAGCAAGATTTGTGATTAAAGCCTCCATCTCTGATCCGATCTGCTGGTATCCTGCTTATACCCTCTGAAAATATACAGTACTAACAGGAAACCACACACTTCCTGTTTTCAAAGTATGTGCACATATAAAACTGCAAACATCCTGATTATAAGAGATTGTTTTGCACCTTTAGACAATCATAAAGAGTTATGAGTTCTTCAAACAAAGCAAATCAGCACATTTTTATGTGCCATAAATTTGTACCATGACATCTCAACAGAGTTTGAGATTTGAGGCAGCAGAACAGAACCAGAGCTCCAGTAAAGAGTCGATGGTTGCTGAGAGTGCTGGAGATTCAGTTCAATTCAATTCAATTTAATTCACAACAAAAGTCGCCTCATCTTTATATTGCAGTCACAGTAAAGAGTCGATGGTTGACAGTGAGAGTTTAACAGGAAGAAACTGGAGATAGGCTCAGGGAGGCGGCAAGTTATTGTTATCACGTTAAATTTGTCTTTAACACCCGCATTCTGTTGTTAATAAAATAACAATGGCATTTTTGCTACATACAGTGCACAGTTCAGCTGTGAATAATAAGAGAGAAGCAGAGATGACTCCCAGGGTGGAATGGTCAAATATCGGCTGGCTCCATAAATGACTACAGAATCCCATTTTAACATTTACACTAGAATAAACACGCTTACAGCCTGGTCCAAAATGATTTAAATTTCTCCCATTTGAATAATTGCATGTGGAGTATGTGCCATTCATTTGGGTATTTTAAGGCTTAAAGTTAGCAGTGTGATTACTCGGATTATCAGACATAATATGGCTTGCTGTGGGGTACATACTATTCAAGAAATTTGTACAATCCACCTTCTACTTTTTCATACAAAATGTATTTGTTTGGCCAGTTTTTAAGCTCCATGTAACCCACACTGTCGGAGTATCAACCTTCACAAAAACCTGGAACTCATGCACATTGTTACCCAAGTCAATTTTGTGCACTACATATATTTTTGATTTTCCCTTTGTTGTAACTTTTGCTGCTTCATGCATCGTACCAACCTTTGGGAAACAAGGAGTCACAGAAAACAACATGACCCAAGGCGGCAAGGTCTCCCTGGCTTTAAGTCATCTATGGAAAAGGAGAGGGCATGATTCACTCAATGCTGTGGCTTTGTATTCACAGTCGCCTCAAAAGCTTTTTCTGGATGGCAAAGCAGTTGAATACTTGGATACATGTGATGGTACATTGCCCTCTCCTATAGAGTTCATCGCTTTCTTAAAATGCTGCATACTTCTTCAAGTACCACTGCTTAAAGCAGGGGTGTCAAACTCAATTGCACAGGGGGCCAAACCTCAAGGCACACTTTAGGTCGCGGGCCAAACAAGATAAACATTTATTGAACACACTAAAACGATTCTTTTTAAACATAACTACGAATAAAAACAGACAGGAATATAATTCCAGAACAAATAAACTTAAAGAAAATTAAACTTTAACTTTAAATATTTTGCTCTCCATAAAAATATATCCTGTCAAAATTATGCAAGTTAGAAATATGAACATGCTGCCAAAAATCCCAGAAAAAAATACATGAAAACATATATAAGGTTCAAGCCACATGTAGGCGAAGCTGGGGCATTGAGAAAGTTAGTTCCATTCAGGAATGGAACTGATAAACTCTGCGGGCCGTTCAGTGTTGTACTTTGCCTTGAGGGTCCCATTAGGATGCAGCTCCATCTGAATCTACACAGGTGCAGTTTCTATGTCAACTGTTGTGAAGCAGCTCGAAATTCTCATTTTGTGCTTCAAAGTCACCAAAGCGCCGCGCGAACAGTTTATCAGCAAAGTGTGCATTTGGGAACACTGTTGCGCTGACTTGGTTCAACATTACTTGGCAACAGGGAAAGTGAGGCAGGTTGCACTGGTGCATTTGTGACAGCTTCACTTGAAATGCCTTCACCGCATCATACATGTCATGCCCATGAACTGACAGATTTCCTTGCTTAGCTCAAAAACTGTATTGAGAATTTTTATCCCAACTCAGCCAACGGACCTCTGTATGATAAGAAATGTCGGCAAACTCTGAATCTATTTCCCACATAAAAGACTGAAACTGACGGTGATTTAAACTTTTAGCTCGGATAAAATTCACGGTCTGCGTTACGGTGATCATTACATGCTCCATTTTGAGGGCTTTACCACACAGCCTTTCCTGGTGTGTGATGCAGTGATATGCTGTTAACTCACCGTGCAGGTCTCCTGCATCTGTACTCGCATCCTGCCGACTAGTCCACTTTTTTCACCGCACAACACCGGCGCTCCATCAGTTGTTTGTCCCACGGCAGTTTCATGTCGGTTACACTTTGACATACATTTCTTCTCAGGCTCACATTTGCCAAAATCTGCGTTTTGTCTGGACACAAGACGTCGCACAGCTTCATCATGCAGTACTGGGCTGATTTGGCTCCTTTGCTACAATAAAACTTGCTTTCACAACAGCTTCACTTTGTGATTTTGCTCTGGTGAAAAAAGTCTGCTGAAATGTCAGATTCTTCTGTAGGTCTTCTACGTTCTGTAGTTTCTGCTCTGCATTTAAGTTTTTTGGGGTATCCTGATGTTTTGTCTTGTAGTGCCATCTTAAATTAAATTCCTTAATTACAGCCACATTAGCTCCACTAATAAGACACACGGGTTTATAAAATATATGTTTGTAAAGATATATTCAGCCTCCCACCGGTGCTGAAAGGCTCCGTTTTTGTGAGGGGCTAGCTTCGCAATAACAGAAGTTGGACTTGATTGAGGCGGGAATGTTCCCAGCGGTTCCCAGCAGCACTGCATTTTGGGATCTGCAGTTTGTGTGTTATTAGCCCCTCATATCGCCAGGCCATGCATAACAGTGATAATGAATCTACATAAAATTGTCTCGCGGTGTTGGGAAGCACTAATGCAACAAAGTGTTCCGCAGGTTACTTCTGTGGCGGCCATCTTGTTTTCCCAGTAAAGAGGAGGCCTGCCTCAATTACAGCTCTTTTATAGGCCAGTCTGAATTGGGAAGGCGTGGTCTTTAGAGTGTTTAAAGTGGGCAGGAAATGGATTGGGGGCCATTTTGAGAAGTTGCTGTCTGTATGTGCATGATATTGGCAAGAGACAATAAAGCAATTACTTCAGTTAGGATGGAGTGAAGTCTGTTTCCCTCACCACGCCTCTCTGCGTAACAGAGGCGGGCCAGATATAAATGTCCGCCAGGCCAGATGTGGCCCGCGGGCCTTGAGTTTGACACATGTGGTTTAAAGGAAGTGTGTTCCAGACACACCACGTTTGGGTGCTGACTGTCACTCCATCTTCAATCCGTCCATCAAACAAGCTCAATCTGAGTAATGGGAGATCACAGGGATATCTTGCTATCCACCAGTTTGACCCTACGTGGGGCGACCGTGGTTCAGGGGGTTGGGAAGCTCATCTTTAACTGGAAGGTTGCCGGTTCAATCCCCCAGCTCTCTCTGTCCTGGTCGTTGTGTCCTTAGGCAAGACACTTTACCCCACCGCCTACTGGTGAGGGGCAGATGGTGCGATATGGCAATCTCACTTCTGTCAGTCTGCCCCAGGGCAGCTGTGGCTACAACTGTGGTTTGCCTGCACCAGTGTGTGACTGAATAGTGGAAAAGTGCTGTATAAATGCAATCCATTATTATCCTTAGCGATTATGTGACAGGTCCGTCTCAAGTCACTCTCATTGAATCCGTTCAGAAAAGATTTTAAGAAATCTCCCAGTCTATTCTATTCACTTCAATTTTATTCATATAGCACAAAACCCCAACCGCATTAACCTCAACATGCATAAAATCTTTAATCCTGAGCCTTCAGCTGCTTTATATTTGTCAGGGAGTTTTCTCCAGTTTTCCATTTAGTTGACGACCTCGGCTGCCTGGGCTTCCACCTCAGCTGCCTGGGCTTCCACCTCAGCTGCCTGGGCTTCCACCTCAGCTGCTCAGGCCTCCACCTCGGCTGTCTGGGCTTCCATCTTGGCTGCCTGGGCCCCCACCTGCTGTACCCAAATTACAGTCTCCGGTAAAGGGTTTCTCATCATTAAATGCTCATAGCATTGTCAACAAAACGACAAGAAATCCTGCTATTAAAAGTTACAGAGGAACAAAGATCTGCAAGACATTTAATCAGGCTAAAGTAATCTGGGACACTAAAAATACACCAAAGGGGCTTCTATGTGGACACATTAACATTCGCAGTATGTTAGCAAAGCAAGAGCAACTGGAACATATTCTAAGCAATTCCAATATTTCTATTTCTATTTCTATTTTGGGAATCTCTGAATCTTGGCTCACAAGTTCCTTTCCTGAGTCTGCGGTTGTCTTTCCAGAGTACACAGTATTCAGAAGGGATAGAATTGGAACAAGAGGAGGAGGAATACTTGTGTATGTAAAAAAAAAACACCTGGATTCCTCTTTACTTAGTTCACCAATAGATGTTGAAATACAACACATTTCTGTTAAAATCACTCTTTCCCCAGAAATGTCATTTACGTTGATCTGTTTATATCGCCCTCCTTCCGCACAGAATATTTTTTATGAACAACTATAGATATTACTTAAATATCATACTATAAATAATAAGTCTAATGAAATAATTGTAATGGGAGATTTTAATGTCAACTGGGACTGTGGAAAGGACAGAAAAACACTCAAGAACATAATGGAGACTTTAAACTTTACTCAACACATTGAACAACCCACAAGAATAACGAGACACTCTAAAACTAAAATAGATCTGGTTTTCAGTAATAAGCCCGAGCGAATTATTAAATCTTATAATTTTATCACTGGTATTTCAGACCAAAATTTTATATTATTTTCTAGAAAACTTATAAAATCACGGGTTAAGAATCACTTGGGTATTTTAAGTTCATCTAATAGGAGATCCTTTTATGAATTTATACCAAGAAGTCAGCGACAAAATGTAGCAGAAGCATTAGCATCAGTTAACTGGGAGCCTTTATTGTGTAGTGATGATCCACAATTCTGCAGCAGTCACTTCACTGACATTGTCAAGGATGTTATATCAACATACTCTATTAGAGGTCGGCAAAAAATAAGGACAACATCTAATTTGCCCTGGTTAAACAAAGAGTGCAAGAATCTAATGAAAACAAGAGATCAATTACTAAAACAGTTCCTGAAAACAGGTCTAACTCTGGATAGACAGAGATTTACTTCAATGCGGAACAAAGTAACAAGAAGTTTGGGACAGGCCAAAGCAAATTTTTTTATAAATATACTTGAAAGAGCCAAAGGTAATGGTAAAATTATATGGCAACACCTAAATAAATTACTTGGCCGTCATTCAAACAAAAGTAAAAATACAATTGAACTTTATGTAAAGAACTCTATTGTTAGAGAGCCTCTATCTATTGCCAGTAACTTAAACACTTTCTTTATTTCATCTGTTAAGGAGATCAGTCAGAGCTTTGACTCAGTCGTATGCTCTGATAATGTCAGGTTTTGTGTGGAGGCGAGGAAGAAGGAACCCAAACGCAGGACTCGCAGGTAGGTGAAGACTGGTGAAGGTTTATTATAAGGAGTGGATGAACAGAGGGTGAACGGACACTGACTGGCTGGATAACTGAATGGCTGACTGAACTGGGAGAACACTAACGGGAACGACAACATAACATCACGAGAACATCAATGACACGACAAAGAAGTGGAGGAAACTGAGAACTTAAATACACAAACTGATGCGGATGATAATGAGAGACCAGTGAGAACACAGCTGAACATAATCTGGCTAATGACACAAGAGACGAGCTGACACAGGAAAAACAGAGAGTGAGAACATTGATGTGGCAACATAATGTAAACATAACTTAAACGTGACAAAACTGAAAACACTGGGTCACCGACCCAGGAACCCTGACAGATAATGTGAATGATGTTGGTCAAAATTTGTTCACCATCACTCATATTTCAGACACTGAAGTTGCTAAACTAATTATAGGTTTAAAACAATCAAAAGCACTTGATGTATATGGTATTAACACAAATTTCCTAAAGGAACATATGGATTTGCTTGTACGTCCAACAACTCATGTTTTGAATATGTCTTTCGAACACTCCATTGTTCCAACAGATTGGAAAATTGCTGCAGTTACACCAATTTTCAAAGCAGGTGTGAAGACTGACATGGCTAATTATCGCCCCATAAGCATACTCCCGGTCGTATCTAAAATAGCTGAGAAGTGGGTGGTTAAACTTCTCACTGCTCACCTAGAAAACACCCAACCCTCATTACATCCATTGCAGTTTGGCTTTCAGGCACATCACTCCACAGATACTGCCCTGTGTATGTTTGTGGAGAACTTGAAGAGCTTGCTGGACAAGAGTCCTTGTGTTGGGGCTGTATTTTTAGATCTGAAGAAGGCTTTCGACTCTGTAAACCATCAGATATTGTTGTCCAGATTGACTCAGTTTAATATCTCTAGTCAGGCTCTTCAGTGGTTTGCCTCATATCTCTCATACAGGAAACAGTGTGTGGTGTTGGATGGGGTTAAATCTCCATATTTGGACTGTGATATTGGGGTTCCTCAAGGATCTGTTCTTGGGCCCTTATTGTTCTCTCTTTTTATCAATAACTTACCTGAAGTCTGTCCAAATATATTTGCTCAAATGTATGCGGATGATGCAGTTATATATACGCAAGCAAATAGTGTCCAGCAGGTGGCAAAAGATCTTACAGCTGCTTTAGCATTAATGCATAGCTGGCTGGAGGACTCATGCCTAATGTTGAACACCTCAAAAACTGTCTGTATGTATTTTTCCAAACGCCCCTTAAACTTGAAGCAGTCAAACATATTCCTGGATGGAGTAGAGCTTGAATTAGCCCCAGAATTTAAATATCTTGGGGTCATTCTAGACCCAAAATTATCCTTAAAGAGTCACATAAATAAAGTGTCCCAAGTACTTAAATTTAATAATCGAAATTTTAATAATATACGTAATAATTTAAATATGAATATTGCAAAAACTTATTTTTACTCAATGATCATCTCGCATATGGACTATTGTTTGATGTCCTGGTCAGTTGTTTGTCCAACAACACTTAAAACTATTGAAAACATTTATAAAAGAAGTTTAAAACTACTTGACAAAAAACCGACTTCCCACCACCACTGTTATGTGTTAAAAAAACATAAATTACTGAACTTCAATTACTTAGTGAAACTTAAAAGAGTCTGTTTAATATATAAAGTCTTACACTCCCTTGCTCCACAACCACTAAAGCAGTTCATTAGGCATAAAGAAAGCTTAGACAGGACCACTCGAGCTACAACCCGAGGAGACTTGTTTCTACCTCACAGACGGACAGCATTTGGGCAGAACGTCCTCTCTGTCCAGGGTGGCCATCTGTGGAACAGTCTTTCTCAACCCATTAGAGAATGCGCTACATTCAATTTGTTTAAGGCAAAGGTTAAAAACTGGTTATAGACAAATCAAGTGTGTGATCATGTATGAGTTGTATAGTTTTAATGTTTTATTTGGGAACAGAATGGTGTGTATGTGTGAGTTTGGTGATGGAGTTTTTATTGTGAATGAATGATGAATTTTTATGAACTATTATGTCTATTTTTTTATGTTTAAGGACAACAGATGGAAATTAGCCCTTGGCTATAATCTGGCATATTTACATTCATGTAATTTTTTTTTACATTTATGTTCATTAACATGCACTCTCCTAAATAAAAAAAATAAATAAATAAAATAAATTTTTTCTCTGTTCTTTATAAAACATCCATCCATCCATCTTCTTCTGCATTATCCGGGGCCGGGTCGCGGGGGCAGCAGCCCAATCAGAGAAGCCCAGACCTCCCTCTCCCCAGCCACTTCCTCTAGCTTATCCAGGGAAATACCTAGGCGTTTCCAGGCCAGCCGAGAAATATAATCTCTCCAGCGTGTCCTGGGTCTGCCCCGGGGCCTCCTCCCAGTGGGACATGCCCGGAACACCTCACCCAGGAGGCGCCCAGGAGGTGCCCATCCTTGTCAGATGCCCGAACCACCTCAACTGGCTCCTTTCGATGTGGAGGAGCAGCGGCTCTACTCTGAGCCCCTCCCGGATGGCTGAACTTCTCACCCTATCTCTAAGGGAGAGGCCAGCCACCCTTCGGAGGAAGCTCATTTCCGCCGCTTGTATCCGCGATCTCGTTCTTTCGGTCACTACCCACAGCTCGTGGCCATAGGTGAGGGTAGAGGCGTAGATCAACCGGTCAATTGAGAGCTTCGCTTTTATGCTCAGCTCTCTTTTCACAACGACGGACCGGTGCAGCATCCACATCACTGTGGCCGCAGCACCAATCCGTCTGTTGATCTCCGGCTCTCTTCTCCCATCACTCGCGAACAAGACCCCGAGATACTTGAACTCCTCCACTTGGGGCAGGAACTCATCCCCGACCCGGAGTGGGCACTCCACCCTTTATAAAATCTGAGCATTTACATTGTGGAGTAATGCTGCTAAGTGATATTCTTTACTATCATCATTGTTATTGTTATTATTATGATCGTTATACTGAGATGTATATATACGCTGCATATATAAATACAGCCAGCAAAAGACACGTCACAGCAAAGAGTGTAAATACAAAAGATAAAACTGTGGTAAAATCAGCTGCTTTAGGGAAGTGTTGCTTTAAGAAAGACAACAAAGGCTTTAATTTTTAACAACCTTAAAAAACAACACAAACTTATAAAATGCCCCCGAAAAATTACAAGTACAAAGGTTTTTAAAGGTAACTGCTACTACAATCTCACATTACTAACTGCTCTAATCTAGTGAAAAAAACATTTAAAATGAGAATTTTGGAGGTTTTGTTCCGCCAGCTCCTTTTCTGTTAAAGCTAACCTCTGATACACAAATACATCGGAGTTCCCAGAAAGCTGATTCTGTATTTTCTTTAGATGAAAGTTTTTAGATGAAAGTTTTTATCCCCTCATTCAAAATTTTAAATGCATTTATTTTTGCTGTGTTTTATCTTTCAAGTTTTCATCTGAATTCTAAATTGACAGCATTTTACTGCTTATTTGGAACATTTTTAAATTTATTCCTCAATTAAATGTTGTGTAGCTGCAATATAAACGCCACCTGTAGAAGAACCTCTTTATGTTCAAGATGTCGAAGCATTCGGACGTATGTAGCGGCACAGTGCTCTACACTGCACAGTTGGCATTGAGCACCCATAATTTCGTTATACATGTACAATAACAGCTATTCTATTCTATTCTATTCTATTCTATTCCAGTGCCACCTCTCATTATATTTACTTAAAATGTTAATTTAAGAGTTAATTAACATTAACAGAGAACTTTTTCTCCCTAATAAATAAATTAGACTTCTAACTGAATTTGAAGAACTGGGTTAGCTGATGACAAAAAACCCTGAGCCCCCAAAGTAAACCTTTTATTATGAGATCATATTTCTGATTTGGCCTTAACTTCAAGCCTTTCTCCTGTTCAACTAAATCAGTTAAATTTGTAATTCTGTTATAATTAAAATAAAAATCCTGAGCCTTGAAGATATTTGCAATTTGAATGTAAGTAAGCAATGAATATTCACAATATTCTATTATTAATATCCTATTAAGCCCCGAGAATATTTCAAGCACCATTTTTTACAAGCCAGCTCACCTTCACAAAGAACATATGAGGGACCAGGATGCGTCACAAACTTCCACCACAATTTACCAAAAGCAGTGCAAATTAGCAGGGCACAGACGAGCAGACCTGATGGGTGATTAATATCCTTACAAAAATAACATGGTGAAAGTGCAGCTTTTACACTCTGGAAACAACAACAACGCAGTTCATATAAAAAACAGGCAGTGGACGAGAATGGATATGTTCTGATGTAAGGGTAAAGTCCTGATAGGAACTCGCAATTCTCAACAAGACAGTTTATGTTGGATGTTGCAAAGTTTTGTGCATGTGCTGCAGAGAAAATACATGCAGATCTGTTTTGGTGCTCCCCATGTCACAGTGAATCCAAGAGAAACACTCGTAATCCAGAGAACCTGTGCACGTTCCTACACTCCACTATTTTCTTTTATCCAGTTGCGATATTTGGTAACTCGGGTATAAATGCCAGGTTTGTTCTTGCGAGCGCAGCCTTCACCCCAGCTCGTCACACCAGCCAGGAAGACCCGCCCCTTGGTGCTGGTGAAAGACAGGGGTCCACCAGAGTCACCCTGAGAATCAGAGAGGAGAGAGATTATTTTCAGCTTGGAGGTTTTCTGTGTGTCCCAATAAGCATTAAAAAAGGACATATTAACCGTTAAATTAAAATGTAAAAATGTTTTGACTGTTTAGACATGTGCTGTTTTGCAGTTTCCTATCTTTGTTTAGTCTTTTCTACAGAGCCAAATCAAAAATGGGCAGTATTTGCTCTGCAGATAAGACAGATCAGAGGATGCAATCAAGTGTCAACCTCAAACCTCTAAGCTGTGGGACTCCAGCGAACCACAGTGAGAGCATTAATACACAAAGGGTGAAAACATGGAACAGTGGTGAACCTTCCCAGGAGTGACTGGCTGACCAAAATTACCCCAAGAGTGGAGCAACGGCTCATCAAAGAGGTCACAAAGGACCCCAGGACAACATCTAAAGAACTGCAGGCCTCACTTCTCTCAGTTAAGGTCAGAGTTCATGACTCCATCATAAGAAAGAGACTGGGAAAAATCACAGGGAACATAAAAGCTTGTCTCAGTTTTGCCAGGAAATCTCTTCATGATCCCCTTTTTTGGACTTTTGGAAAAACACTCTGTGGACTGATGAGACAAAAGTTGAACTTTTTGGGAGGTGTGTGTCCCATAACAACTGGCGTTAAAGTAACAGCATTTCAGAAAAGGAACATTATACCAATACTTTTGGGTTTTGCAGGACAATGATCCAAGATAAACTAGCAAGTCCACCTCTGAATGTCTTAACCCTTGAATGGTGTTCGTATTTTTGTTACTCAGCCAGTGTTCATGGGTCTGGTGGACCCGCTAGAGTTTTGGCTTTCCAATTAACACTATCAAACAATTTTATGTTAAATTACTCAACAGATGTTTACTTTATCCCAATTATGAGCCATGTGAACAGCAAACATGGTTAATTTTTTCCTTTTACCTTTGTTCGATCACATTTATGAATTAATGTGCTTCTCGTTTTTTGTCAATAAAATGTTATAAAAAAAATAAAATCAGTTCTAATCAAGTGTACATATCCTTATACCATATTTTGCAGGTTTTGATGGTATATACTGCCTAAAGGGGCAACGGCCTCTAAATGGCATGGGTCTCACAGACCCGAACACCATACAAGGGTTAAGACAAACAAAATGAAGACTGTGGAGTGGAGTAGTCAAAGTCTGACTGACATGCTGTCAGTAGAAAGGCATTTCCTACTTGAAAACCCTCCAGTGTAGCTGAATTACCACAATTCTGCAAAGATAAGAGAGCCAGGTTTCCTCCACAGCGCTATAAATTACTTGATTGCCATTAATTGCAAACACTTGATTACAGTTGCTGCTGCCATGGGAGGCCCAACCAGTTACTAGGTTCACTGTTTCACACAGGGCCATGCAGGTTTGGATTTTTCCCCCTTAATAATTTACTCCTTTATTTAGAAACTGCATTTTGTGTTTAAGTGTGTTATCTTGTCTAATATTCAAATTTGTTTGATCTGAAACATTAAAGTGTGACAAACACAGAAACGTAGTTTATTTGTTTTAAATGAACAAACTTAAAATACATCTGTCTATTCCAAGCATTCGAGTTTGTACCTGACAGGCGTCCACGCCTCCTGTGAGGACTCCAGCACACAGCATGTTGTCGGTCACCGGGTCTGTCAGGAGACTCTTGCACACTGTGCTGTTGATGATCCGGACTGCTGCCTTCTGCAGTACGGTCGCCCCGAAACCTGATAGACAACAAAATTACTTCTAATAGCGCTCTGGTTCTTTGTCATGATCTGACTTTCAGATGCTGAAAGTTTGTTGTTTATTTTTTTGTTCTTGTTGCGTTTTTTGTTTTGTTTTTTTAGATCTGTCACCTCTTTTATTCATCTTATCCAGTTACCCAAAAACATTTTAACGGACACGCTGTACACCGTGCCAAGTTAAATTTTCGGCTAACAGTTTTTAGGGTACAAAAGTACTCTTATACCTGTAAAATGTAAAGTGGTGTATAAACACAGTGCAACTTGAGAAGCTCCCAGCAGTCCAGACCCATTGCAGTGAGGGAGAGTTTAGGCTCTCTCTCTAACTTTAAGTTTTGTCTAAAGGAAAATGTTTAAGCCAAATTTTAAAAGCAGAGAGGGTGTCTGTCTCTCACATGCAAACTGAAAGGTGCAGGGAAGAGGGCCTGAAAAATGAAGGCTGTGCATCTCATTTTACATGTAAATATCCGACATTTGAACCAGCAGTCTGAGAGTGAAGTGCTGTAGTAGGGTAAGTTTTATGTTGAGGAACATTGTTATGTTTACTATTAGGTCTTTAAGAACAATGCTTAGTGTTGAATCCACTGGCTGGCTGGGCAGACACATCTATGGGATCAGTTAAGTTTGTTTGTGGGAACGTTCCATTTCAGACAAATTAAAAAACTTCCACAACACTTCCAGTGTGGGATATTAGGACGTTTCAGACAAGCTGTGTTCTCGTCATTCTCATCATCTCACCTCCCTCCCTGGTAGCTCCCCAGCCAGTGATCCAAGCCTCTTCTCCTACTGGGAAGTCGTGCGCGGGGGAGGGCAGGCAGATGGGCCAGATGTTCTGGTTGAGCGTGACGCTGCTGTCCAGCTCCATGAGAGTGATATCGTTATCGTAGGTGTCACGGTCGTAGCCCGGGTGAACGATGATCCGCTTCACGCCCCGCTTCATGGTCCACTTGCTGGTCTGACTCTGCTCGTGAAGACCCAGAAGAGCCTCCCATTGGTTAGCCTGAGAGAATCTACATGATAAAACAGCCAAGGAATTCTTTCAGTTCATTTATATCATTTGTCTGATTTTACATTAAAAAGCATATACAAGTACATTAAAAAAAACAAAAAACTGTGGTACACAGAATTCAAAGCTAGAGCTCCACTAGAAAGGATGTGACTTGTGTCTGGTTTTGGGAGAACTAGTTAGAGATCAAATCAGCAGGATGTATAATATACAGGAAAATACATTATTTTGTAGTTAGTGTATGAGCCATAACTAAATATATAGAATTTTGATGATCACTGGGTTTTCATTTGTTTGGTTGTTATGGTGATGTGTAATGGGAGTCACGTGGGTGCTAGCGGTGACATTAAGAGGGCGTTGTCAGTCTGTCATTCACTGGGTTTTGATTTTGACAGAGAGCAGGGCTGGGTAGCCGTAGCTTTTGTTGACCGCTGCACAACATGTTTCGCCTTGTTACATTAGAGCCTGTGACGTTGTAAGAATCCAAATCGCAAGATGATCACATTATTCTGTAAACTCTCAAAGCACTTTAATAAATAAGCAAACAATTCCACCTCTCGCATTATTGCGTAAAGTTGACAGCGCGTCAGGCAAAGAGGCAAGCTCCATTCCCGGCCTCTAGCGACTGTGGAAGTCGCTACAGTTAGTGATACTGAAACAGACAGCCTGCAATCATGCTTCTGTGATATATAAGAAGTTATTGGGATTCTGAACTGCAAAGAAACTGTTGAGTGCATCTCATAGTTTTAGATCACTTTACACGTGTCCCCCACTTATACTCATGCCTCTACAAAGTGAATGCAATCTAGTTGAAGGAGTGTCCTTTATTTTTACAGCGGTGAAAAAGCCACAGTGAATCAAATGTGGTGAAGAGTACTGATGGTACTGATTGATTCAGTATCAGTAAGGCTCTCATGTTTTCAGCGCACTCTGACAGATGATGGCACAACCACAGTCCCAGTCATTTCTACCTAAAGTTCATCTCACACAGTGTTCACAATCTAAACAGGGATTCACAGTACAAAGTGCCATGAATGATGAGTGCTCCACAGGCGGCTGGTCTTGCTGCTCACTTGTAATGACATATTCATACTTTGAAAGTCTGAATTCACCCTCTAAGGAGAAAATTTCTCTGTTACAGTTGGAGATTGAATCCTCATCAACGGTGATGTTTAACAGAGAATTTTGGTCTGAAACAAAAGCTCATGTCTGCATAAGTCTGACGTCCACATTGAAAATAGAGAGCACTCAGTGTAAGTGGTGAGAACTGGGACCTACATCAACAGTGGCTCTGTTTGAGAAGATGATGTTAAATTGGATGAATAAAGAGAGAGATGGGCAAAATTAAAATAAGGTTTTTGATTTTTCTGAGGTCTGTTTCTGGAACTTTTTAATCACACCCTATCAGTAAACACTCAGCCCTGTCATTTCAGATAGAGGAGCTCCTACTTGTCCTGAACGCAGTGGGCGGCGGTCAGCAGCCAGCGGTCGCTCAGCACAGAGGCTCCACACACATGTGCCATTCCCTTGAAGTGGAGGCTGACCTGCCAGGGCCACTCGCCCTCCCGAGACGCTTGTCCTCCCACAATGCGAGAGCTGCGGTACGGCCTTATCCCGCACTCTGAAAGCACACATACGTGCAGGCGTTACCGCCACTGAACTCCATACCACAACCATCTGTAGGCAAGTGTGTGGTTAACTTACCACAGTTATCCTCATCAGAGTCGTCGGTACAGTCCTGCACCCCATCACACTCTGGGTTCATTTTACTGATGCAGAGTTTGTTTTTGCATTGGTAGGTGAACTCTGAGCATGTCTGCAGCACCAGAGCTGATAGACGAGAGACACGTGCACTATCAGTAAGCAACTCTGACCCACAGGTATCCTTTACCTCAAAATGCTGTTTGATTAAAGATTCTCATGAAAACCATACATTTTCAGAAGTTCTTATTTGAACTTTACTTCTTACATTTTTCACATTTGGACTCATCAGACGCATCACCGCAGTCATCTTTTCCATTGCACTTCAAATTCTCTGCAATACAGCGGCCATTTTTGCAGGAAAACTGCCCTTTGCACGTTTCTGTAAAACAAGAGAAAATCCCTTATTTACTGCCCTCTACTCGAGTGTTTAATTTGACCTGTTGCTATTTTAATTCCAGAGCTCTTTTAAAGTAGTCCGTTTCAACAAAAACAAACACAAGCTAGTCTTCCACCTTTGTTCCACATACACTACCTCTACAGATACTTATGAAAATGTGATTGCACAACCCTCTGGTCTGATTTGCCTGCAGTGTTTCCTACATTCCTCAACAAAACTGGCTATACCGGCAGAACAACCTCTTGCATTATCTGCCACCTTGCATTTATAGTCCAGTTTTTATTACAGTACTGTTTATGCACATATTACTTTAAAATGTACGGAGAAAAGAGCGATAACATTTGCCTCTTGCTTTGGCGAAGTTTCAACTAATTCTTTGTATCAGTACTTATTGAAAAAAGGAAATCTATTTGGCTTTTATTATTTCCCTCAACTTGAGTGGCTTTATACATTTTTTTAATGCAGACCCTCAGTTTATTCTGCTTTTTTAATCTCCTCAGGTTTCTTCTGATTGGCTGCCCCTCCCAAATATAAAAGATTTGACTGGCAGGCAGGTGGGGCTAGTGTAAATGCAGTCAGACTTGTCTAACAAGAACATATTTGGGATATCCTCTGTCACTGACATCACTGCCTGAGTTTTTAGTGCAATAAACTTTAAGCGATGTTTAAAATAAACATCAACTGCTAATGGTCCAGTTTATTGTTTCGCTGCACTCACCACAGTTTTCTTCATCCGTGTTGTCTCCACAGTCGTCCACCCCATCACACAGCCAAAATTTTGGTTTACAGTGACCATTTTTACACTGTATCTGAGACGCATCGCACTCTAATGAGGCACACAAAGAGAACCCAACATTGTTAGGGACAGAAAAGGTGAAAGACCATTTTCAATGTGCTCCTTTAATTTCAATCTTTTCAGACAGAAAGAAGTTTGACGGTTCGGACTCACTGCAGTTGATCTCATCGCTGTCATCTCCACAGTCGCCCCAGCCGTCACACCGCAGAGTGTTATTGATGCACAGGTTGTTGCTGCACGCGAACCTTCCTGGACAAGCTGATAGGACAAACATAATAGTACCTCATTTGTTTGCCGGCTTCAGATAACGCTACAGTCCTTAAATTAAGCATGTATCCTTACGATTGTTCGGGGTGAAGGCCTCGTACTCAGCAGTGAAGCCCTGATCAACGTAGGAGGAGTCCGACTTAAATGTAATGGTCATCTTGTTGCTGTTGATGGTGGACACTGGGCTCTTCAAGTCACTGCCACACAGTCTATAACAAAAGAACATAAAACACAAAACAATGTAACTAGGTTATATATTTTACACAAACACACACACACACACACACACACACACACACACACACACACACACACTGAGAGAGAGAGAGAGAATTCTACTTTATTGTCATTGCACATGTGACAAATATGAGGCAATTACAGTAGTACACTTATCTACTTTTTCTGTCATTCTCAGTCCCCATTGGGACAAAATTTCTTGGTTTATTAAGCCACTCATTAATCATAAATGACTAATCATGACTAACTCATCAACCATTCAAACATCAAGGCAACAAACTCATGCAGTTTGGAGTTTGCCAGATTACACAAGAACTGGACTGAAAATCGGTGTCCACAGGTTTTATAGAGCGATTAAAAACATTACAATTTCTGGCTCAAATTGACACAATGTACTGAGGAAGTGAAGACACAGAGTTAAACTGTGAGTGTCTTCAGCCATCTGTAAACAAAAAATGGTGTTTGGGTGAAAGTTCAAAAGTATGGAGTTATGGAAGTGAGAGTTTAATCTACCATGCAACACCATCTGATGAGTATCTGATTAGCAGCAGCATCGACAGTGCAGTGATGCCGAAAAGCAGACAATGTAAAACTATCAGTAAGGAAACTGGCCTCACAGAGCCTGGACCTCAACATTACTGCAACAGTCAGTAAACATTTGGACAGAAATCAGAATAATCAGCAAGTATCCAAAGGCTGAAATGATCTTCAGGAAGCCTGGAGAATTATTCCTGAAGACGACTTCAAGAAATGATAAAAACACTTGCCAAAGAATAAAAAGTAGCCATTCCAGGTTTTTGCCTCATAGGCTGCGTTCACACTGCAGGCGAAAGCGCATCAAATCTGACTTTTTTGACCATACCCGATCATGGTATGACAGTGTGAACAGCATAAATCCGATTTTCAAATCCGACCTGGGTCACTTTTGTATGTGGTTCTGAATCCGATACATATCTGTCTAAGGAGCTTGGAAAGAAAAGTGCCTGGACTTCTTTAAGTTGCTTGAAGATGTTTCACCTCTCATCCGAGAAGCTTCTTCAGTTCTAAGGTCAAATGGCGGAGAGTCCCAGATTTAAACCCAGTGGGAGTATCCCCTCAAAGAGGGACAAAAGGACCCCCTGATGATCCTCTTTCAAACCATCTGTCCTCTCTGTCCAAAATGTGAACATTGGCATCCTCGAAAGAGTGACCTTTATCCTTTAGATGCAGATGAACTGCTGAGTCTTGTCCCGTGGAGGTGGCTCTTCTATGTTGTGCCATGCGCTTGTGAAGTGGCTGTTTGGTCTCTCCGATGTAGAGGTCTGGGCATTCCTCGTGCACTGTACAGCATACACCACGTTGTTCTCTGTGTTTTGGTTTTGTCTTTCGGATGAACCAGTTTCTGTCTGAGGTGTTGCTGGGTCTGAGTACACTGTGTCGTGCTTCTTCCTGAGTTTCTCTGATCAGGCTTAGGGGATGACATGTTCTGTCTTTCTTATCCTCCCTCGCTGGTGTCTGATCTTCTTTTCTGTGCCTGGAACGCCCAGTTAGGATCCGATGTTTTCTCCTTTAGTGTGTGTGTTCCTTCTTTTTCCCTTCAGGCTTAGAGGTTCTGCCCGGTGGTGTAGGGTCCTGATTACTCCAAGTTTGTGTTCCAGAGGTTGGGGAGTCAAAGAGGAGGTACTGGTCCGTGTGTGTGGGCGTCCGGTAAAC
Source organism: Oreochromis aureus (assembly GCF_013358895.1). NCBI lineage: Eukaryota > Metazoa > Chordata > Actinopteri > Cichliformes > Cichlidae > Oreochromis > Oreochromis aureus. Next base: position 3,766,386 of record NC_052961.1, read on the forward strand.
TTCAATGTTGAGGTTGCCATTCTCTTCAATGTGCACAGCGCAGTCCAGGAAAGGCAAACAGTTGTCCTTTGTGTCTTCCCTGGTGAACTCGATGTTTTTATCCACGGCGTTAATGTGCGCAGTGAAGGATTCCACTTCTTGTCTTTTGATTTTGACCCAGGTGTCGTCTACATATCTGTACCAGTGGCTGGGTACTCTCCCTTTAAAAGAGCCAAGAGCCTTTCTTTCCACTTCCTCCATGTAAAGGTTGGCTACAATAGGTGACACGGGGGAGCCCATGGCACAGCCATGTTTTTGTCTGTAGAAGCCTTCGTTGTATTTGAAGTATGTTGTGGTGAGGCAGAGGTCTAACAGTGTGCAGATCTGATCAGGTGTGAAGTTGGTCCTGTCTTCCAAGGAGCTGTCTTCTTGTAGTCGTTTTCTGACAGTCTCCGCCTCCGTGGTGGGTATGCAAGTGAAGAGAGAGACTACATCAAAGGACACCATGGTTTCATCTGGATCCAGGGTAAGTTTCTGGATCTTGTTGGTGAAGTCGGTGGAGTTGAAAAAGCAGTGAAAGAAGC